>NC_050578.1:3468713-3518083 GCF_011100635.1 Trichosurus vulpecula
GGCATTGATAGGGAGAATCCACAGATTACTTCTAGAAAACTAAAATGTGAATTGTAGATCTTAAGGCATGTAGGGATGGAATTTGACAACTTCAATAACAAACAAATTTTGCCCCCAAACAGCAAAAAAGATTTTTAAAACCTTCAAATAGGAAGGAAAGGTAATTCAACTGACACAGGATTATTCCATATTCATGAGGAATACGAGGAGAAAATGGAATAGTACATTCCAAAAAAATTAAGGAAATGAAAGAAGCAAGAAAAAATAGCATATTCAGCAAACTTGAGCCTAATCACTGATGAAAAAAGAGGTGCATTCCCATAAATCTGACAGGCAAACTGTTCCATGCTCTCCCAAATTGCTTATAGTATCAGCCTTTATTCCTAAATCATGAATCCTTTTTGACTTTATTTTGGCATATGGTGTAAGATATTGGTCTATGCCCAGTTTCTACCCTACCATTTCCCAATTTTCCCAGCAGTTTTTGTGAAATAGTGAATTCTTAGCCCAGAAGCTGGCCTCTTTGGGTTTATCAAAGAGTAGATTGCTGTAGTTGTTGACTGCTGGGTCTTGGGTACCTATCCTATTCCACTGATCCACGACTCTGTTTCTTAGCCAGTACCAAGTGGTTTTGATGACTGCTGCTCTATGGTACAGTTTAATATCTGGTTTGGCTAGGCCACCTTCCCTAGCATTTCTTTTCGTTCATGACATGAGATAGCATTACAAAATGCAAAATGGATAATTTTGATTATGTTAAATTGAAAAGTTTTTGTATAAAAAAGCCAATGCAACAAAGAGAAATTGGGAGAAAATCTTTACAACTAGTGTCTCTGATAAAGGCCTCATCTCTAAAATATACAGGGAACTGAGCCACATTTATAGGAATACAAGTCATTCCCCAATTGAGAAATGGTCAAAGGATATGAACAGGCAGTTTTGAGAGGAAGAAATTAACAGTATCTATAGGCATATGAAAAAATGCTCTAAATCACTACTGATTGGAGAAATGCAAATCAAAACAACTCTTAGGTACCACATCTCTCCTGTCAGATTGGCTAAAATGACAAAACAGGAAAATGATAAATGCTGGAGAGGATATAGGGAAAACTGGAACACTGTTGCATTGCTGGTGGAGTTGTGAACTGATCCAGCCATTCTGGAGAGCAATTTGGAACTATACCCAAAGGGCTATAAAAAATGTTCATACCCTTTGACCCAGCAATACCACTTCTAGGGTTGTATCCCAAAGAGAGCACACAAGTGGGAAAAGGACCCGTATGTACAAAAATATTTATAGTTGCTTTTTTTGTAGTAGCAAAGAATTGGAAATCAAGGGGATGCCCATCAATTGGGGAATGGCTGAACAAGTTGTGGTATATGAATGTAATGGAATCCTACTGTACTATAAGAAATGGGGAAGATACGGACTTCATGATAACCTGGAAAAACCTACACAATATAATGCTGAGTGAGCAGAGCAGAACTAGGAGAACATTATACACAACCACAGATATATTGATTCAGTGATAACTAACCTTGATAAACTTGGCTCTTCTCAGCAATACAAGGTTCAAAGACAACTCCAAAGTCCTCAAGATGGAGAGAGCTATCTACGTCCAGAGAAAGAACTATGGAGTCTGAATGCAGATTGAGGCAAACTATTTGCTCTCCTTTTTTTTCTTTTGTTTTTTTTTCTCTTGTGTTCTTGCTTTTGGGGGTTTTTTTGTTTTGTTTCTTCTTTCTCATTATTCATTTCATTGGTCATAATTCTTCTTTATAATTTGACTATTGTGTAAATAAGTTTAACGTGAAGTTATATGTAGAAGATATATCAGATTCCATGCTGTCTTGGGGAGGAGGGGAAGAAAATCTGGAACTCAAAATCATGCAGAACTGAGTGTTGTAAACATATTCAATAAAAGGAAGCCCTTTGAGGGGACATGCTTGAAAAAAAATCATAAGCATATTAATCTATTTGCAAACAATTAAAATAATAGAGGCATAGGAAAATCAAATAAATACAACTTTAATTTCAAACTAATGGAACAAATTCTCTTGTATTTGTATTGTTTTCTTAAAAAAGAAAGATGAATCTATAAAGTCAAAGAAGATACAAAAGGAACCATCAAGGGATTGTTTAAAAAAAAAAGGACAAGGGACCAAAGATTTTAGGAGAACTTAAAGAATAAGATGAAAAGGTGAAAGGACTGGATTGCTGCTCCATGGTCAAAATCCCATTGCCCTCCTAAGCTAATCAACATCTTTTGTGGGAGGGGAATGACAAAGTGAGAAATGGCTAGAATGGGAGAGGGAAGGTCAGTAAGGAAGCAGAGTGGGTAATGTGCCTTTTATAGGTGAATAGAAATGTTTAATAACTCCCTTAGTCTCTCAACAAGAGTGAGGGATGCCCAAGTAAAGGAGGGGAAGGACTGGAATGGGGAGGGGAGGGAAAAAGGAAAGGGGAGTCAAACAGAATGGCCCTAAATAACTTTACATTGAGAAGAGATGTATGCCTGTCATAAGATACTGGAGCATTATAATGAACTTCATCTTGGGGTATTTTTATGTAGGTTCACCTTGTTCTCTGTGAAGAGGTGGTCCTGCCCTGGACAGTCATTTATCCCCAAGGGAAGGGGTTATATGAGTTCTGAAAGGCAACCAGCACCCCGAGGGGTGATAGTGGAGGAGGAGCAGTATAGAACAAGACACTAATTTGACCTTAGGAATGTAGACTGATTATGGTAAGGGCAGGACATAAGGCCAGGTCCCAAGATTTGGGACCCAAAGAGCATTGCTTCTCTCATAAATTGATCTTCCTCAGAGTGAGAGATGGAAAGGAGAACGGGGCATGGCATGTGATACACAAAGGCAATACCATTGAAACTAGATTAAAGAGGGAACTCAAACCTGGTTCCCCCCTTGCCTATCAAATCTTTACCCCACCCCCATTAGGGGTATAGAGGGAATAAGTATAACCTATCGATAAGAAAATAAAACTTTGAATAAACATGAAGGGAAGATAACTTGAAAGGCAAGATTCAAAAGAGGAAGACTTCTTTAAAGAGGCTATAGAAAAAAAGATCCTAAAAATAAAAGGTTAGAGGAGAGAAGGGTAAATATTTTGTGCCACTTATCCGAGTGGGGGGTGGGGAGAGGAAGGAGATAAAAGAAGGCAGAGGTAGATTAATCAATTTTTAAAAGTGAAATGAACAGTAGAGTATATAGATAAAGTCACAAAACAGGTTATTTCAGTTACACAGAATTTATTTTAATTATTTTAACCCAGTTACACATAAAAACCATTAACTTTCATTTTTAAATTTTTGAGTTCCAAATTCTCTCTCTCTCTCCCTTCCTCCCTCCACTCCCCACTCCCTGACACACTAAACAATCTGATATAGGTTATACATGAGCAATCATGTAAAACATATTTCCGTATTAGTCATTTTGTAGAAGAAAACAAACTAAAAAAATAAATACAAAAGAAAGAGAGAGTGAAAAACAGTGTGCTTCTTTCTGCATTCAGACTCCATCAGTTCTTTCTCTGGAGACAGATAACATCTTTCGTCATGAGTCCTTTGGATTTGGCTTAGATCATTGTACTGCTGAGAATAGCTAAGTCGTTCCCAGTTGTTCACCATACAGTATTGCTGTTACTGTGTACAATGTTCTCCTGGTTCTGCTCATTTCACTTTGCATCAGTTCATGTAAGTCTTTCCAGGTTGTTGGTTTTGGGGTTTTTTTGTTTGCTTGTTTTGTGTTGTTTTGAAATTTACACAGATAGAGCGTTGGAGAGGGTAGATGGATGTATAACCAAGAACCATTCTCCAGTGGGTAAGAAGTGAAAGGATGTGAACAGTCCTCAAAGGAAGAATTGTAAACCATTAACAACCATAGGAAAGATTGCTCCAAATCACTGAAAAGAGAAACACAAATAAAAACAGCTCTTGGACTTCAACTTTATATCTAGCAAACTGGCAAATACAAAATAAAGTATGTAGATAGATAACGCAAGATAATGGAAAGAAAGGCACAGTAATATGCCTTGTGGGGATGCGAATGGGTCCAAAGATTCTGAAAAGCAATTTGAAATTATGCTTTAAAAATTACCAATGTTTGTGACTTCCGTCACACTGCCAGGCATGTACACCAAGAAGACCAAAGACAGAAAGGACCCATGTACACCTAAGTGATACTTTGTGTTGTGTTAGGTGAGACCTGGAAGCAAAGTAGATGCCCATCAACAGCAAAATGGCAAATCAAATCGTGATAAGTGAATGTGATGGAATCTTACTAGGATGCAAATTTAAGTCTTATCTCAAAACCCATTGGCACAGGATTCTCTCCTGATTGGTGGAGATGAAACTCCTGCCCTGCGTGGGGTAGAGGGGCAGAACCGGTGAGAGGCAGAGATCTCTAGCCTTAGTGAATCCCCCTGAGACTCATCAAGCTCCTAACAGAATTGCTTTGGGCTGTTCTGAGAGAGAAGATGGAAGAGGCCAATGCCACTTCAGGTTGTTGAAAGAAAAGACCAGGAAGACATTCAATGAGCAGGCAGTCTCCATCATGTCCCTATATCCAGCTTGCTTCTCTAGAGATTTTGGGGAGTTTCTCCTTGAATGAGATGTAGGACATTCTCTTGAGTGGGCTAATTTATCTCTCTCCCAATGGGAGAGCTCCTTCACTTTATTATCTGGCATGTATTGTCCTCTGTATACCTTCTCTGATTTCTGTTTTGCTATCACTTTAGGTAAATGAGTTTGTTTGCCATTTGCTACGTGTGTTCATTGTGGGACTGGTATGTGATGGGAAAGGAGCCAAGCCTTGATTACAGACCGTGGGCTCCTCCTTCCCCCCAATAATAATGAGGCAAAGTCATCAGAAGTTAGTGAACTGGAGATCATATCCCCTAGACTAACAATATTTAAAGGAGCAGATGGGTTAGTTTTAGCTATAGATGTAATGACAGATATAAGAGATAAAGCCATAATAGTACTACAGATATCATCTAGATAGGGTTCGAATCCTCTTTCTTGGGAAAACAGCATGGCCTGCAGCCCCAGCTTCCTGCTTTCTCTCCTGGGAGGAATGAAAAAGCTCCCTTGGAGAAAGGCAAGGGAAGGAGAGACTAGAGATGTCTCTTCTTCCTCCCTTCAGGTCAGTGGGCCTTGCTGTCCCTTCACATGGGCCCAACACCCTCTACACGTGGGGGTCTTCCCTACATAAGAAATGAAGAATGTGAAAAAGTCAGAGGAGTATAGGAATATGTCTACAAACTGATGCAAATGATGGAAGGCTAGCAAAAAGACAAGGTATCCAGCGACTGACAATCCAGATGGAGAGACAAACACTCAATAACTGACCACTGCGTGATGACAGTGACCAGTCTGGGCTCCAAAGAGAGGGAAAATGCACTTGCCCTCTTCCCTTCTTTGCACAGGATGTTCCTAAAGTCTGGACACATGGGCAAAATGCATGTTTTCAAGAAATGAGATGAATGAAATTTTCAAACACATTTTATTTCATTGGAATATTAACAAATAACATCTTCAATATGATTTCCATCATTTGTGATGCAAAGGTTGATGCACTGTGCAAGATTCATGTGAACTCAGTGCAACAACTCCACATTGCCGTCAATTTTCCTATGTGTCCAGACTTTAGGGACACCTTGTAGATCATAGGGATGGAATATTCTCAAACATTTCCTGACTCAGTTGATGTGTTGGGTAGTTTGACTGAACCATTTTTTTCTTGTTTCTTATTTAATATTTGTATTGGGGGGAGCAACTCTTTGAGAAGGGGAAGAAAAATGTTATTGAAAATCATAACGGTGACGTAAAGATAAAAGGGACCAATAAACATATGTTGTTTAATGGAGTTAGACTCGATGAGGACCTGGAAATCTCTGCCATGGAAGGGGCCTCAGCAGCCATCTCGTCCCACTCACACCTGGATGAAAGTCCTCTGGACAATGACCAAGGCAGTGAGGGAGAAATTGTCCCCTCGGGAGGCTGTCCATTTCACTTCGGGAAAGCTCTCAAGATCAGAAAGGTTCACATGACATCCCCCCCAAATCTTCCTCTTTAATTTCTGCCCTTTGTCCCTCATTCTGCCTTCAGGTCCTTGAAAAGAATTCTTCTATCCCCTGACTTCCCTTCTCTTGGGTTCATCCTCCTCATTTCCTTCAGCCATTCCTCTTATGACAGGATCTCACAGCCCTTCGCTGTGCTCATCATTCTGGCCAACATTTATGTGGTGTCCCAATGTTCACAAAACACATGCCATCTCATCGAGTCCTTATAACCATCCTGCAGGAGGTAGAGGCTAATTATTATCCTCATTTACAAATATGGAAATTGAGGCTCAGAAAGATTAAACTGCTTACCTCTGGGGTAAGACAGTTAAGTTTATCTGAGGCAGAATTTGAACCCAGATCTTCTTACCTACAAATTTAGCCCTCTGTCCATTATGCCAACAGAACTCAAGCACCCTCCTCCTTGGATCCCTCTGGAGCCTAGTCCTCCCTATCTCTGAGCCACTCAGTCCATCGACTATATCGGAGAAACAGCTGTCCTGTTTTCAGATGTCTAACAAAACAAAGCCTCATGAACAAAAGTCAGCCCGCGGAGCTGTTTTTTCCAAAGCACCAGAGACACACTCCTTGGCACAACCTGGAAAGTTCTGCTCAGCAAAACTGAGCAAATGGGACTAGAATCCTTCCCATTTGACCCATGAGGAAACCAAGGACTGGACACAAACACTTAAGCCAAGCTCTCCAGTGTACTGAGCCCTCCCCCAAAAGCTCATCCCTCAAAACTGGAAATCGAGGGGATGTCCATCAATAGGGGAATGACTGAGCAAATCGTAGTATATGATTGTGATGGCATACTATTATGCTGTAAGAAATGACACGGGGGGGGGGGTTCAGAAAAGCCTGGGAAGTCTTATATGAACTGGTGCAAAGTGAAGTGAGCAGAACCAGGAAAACACTGTACACAGTAACAGCAAAGCTGTATGATGATCAACTGTGGAAGATTTAGCTACTCTGATCAAGACAATGATCCAAGACAATTCTGAAGGACTCATTTTGAAGTTGCTTTCCACCACTGGAGAGAGAACTGGTGAAGTCCAAGTACAAATTTGAAGTATGGGGTTTTTTTTCTCTTTATTTTTATTGCTTTTTCCTTGCAACATGGCTAACATGAGAATGTTTTGAATGATTTCACATGTATAATTGATATATTTCTTGCCTTCTCAATGGGTCAGGGAGGGGCTAAAAGGAGGAGGGAGAGAATTTAAAACTCAAAAAATTTAAATGAATCTTAAAAATAAACAAACCATAAAACTGTAAAAGAAGGAAAAGAGTAATTCAAGTAGGAAACTACATGAGAGTAGGATGGGATGAGCTCTTCCTCACCAATGGCCTTATACCAGTTTCTCTCCTCACCCTGGAGCAGGGTCCTGGACCTACCTTTGGCTCAATGAAGGGCAAATTTCAGGTCCTAGCTTCATATTTATCTGGGCATAGACATTCCTAGTTATGGAAAGTCCAACCCAGTGGGAAAGGCAAATTAATTAGTTTTTTCATCTATAAAATGGAGATAATAAATTTGCACCTTCTGCCTGGCGTAGTTACTGCAAGGAACTGTTGGCCATTTACAAAGTGCTCCACAGTTTGGGCTAGTATTTTTCCTACCATATTTAAGAAGGAAGGGAAGAAGGAAGGAAGGAAGGGAGGGAGGGAGGAAGGAAGGAAGGGCAGGAGGGAGGAAGAGAGGGAGGGAGGGAGTCTGCTTGATCACCACCATTATTTTAAGGGCTTCTCAGGAGGACTCCAAAAACTTATTGCATCTCAGAGGCACTTGGAGAAAATCTAGAACCACTGTTATTGACCAAAGAAGCATCATTAGCTGAAGGAACCAAGGTGTCCAGCAGCTGAGTGGAAAAGAGCCCAAACACCATGGAAAGACTCGGGCCGACACCTATGGAGCTCAGAGACCTACCCTTATCCCCATCATGGAGATCACGGCCAGATCTTTCAATCCTCCCTTTCTCTGTTCAAAGGTTGCCCCAGTTTCCACCGGAGGAACCAGGCCTGGAGCCAGATGACACCCATGGCCATACCTGTGGAGAATTCCCCTGGCATCTGTGATGCTAAAGGGCTCCGGGGTGGTCCTCAGACCATTCTGGCAACCACCTCCTTCTCCGAGCACACTCTTTGTGATGGAGGGGTAGCATTTGGTAAGTCCTGGGGTGGGAGATCATTGTGAGGCTTTGAATAGACCCTTGTGCACTATTTATTTTCCTTTGCCTATATAACCCAGTGCTTGTCTAGGCTTTCCCTGCTGTGACCAGTCAAACCCTGACATTCACTAGTATGACAAAGCTTGGCTCCTATCCCCTGGTAAAAGCATTCATTAATGTGGGTCCTGAGGTCACCCAGTTTCCCCCAGCCTAGCACCACGGGGTCCTGAGCAGCCCTTGTACAAAATTCCAGTGGGAGAAACCTCCAGCTACACCTGTGACACCATGTGAACCATAGTAATGGAGTCTGGGACCCTGGAGTGACCTCATGGCAGAGAGATGCCCTGTTCCTGTATCCTTTGCCCAATGAACAGTCAATCGGATCCATCAGTGGCAGGTTCTCAGGCTCAGCCTAGGAGCCCATTGGCTCACAGAGGACATTCATCTGGCCCGGTCAGAGAATTATCTAGAAATGGGAGTTATTTCCATTATGACTGCTCTGTGTATTAGTGTTGAGCCCCCAAACTGTTTGTTTTATTGAACTGTGAATCCAATAAATCTTTTTTTAATCCTACTTCATGCACACAAAGAAACAAAATTATGTAATGTGGGCTAGTGAGAAGAGCCTGGGACTTGGGAAGAAGGCTACTGGTGTCCAGGCCTGGCTCTTCTCTATAGTTAACTGATAATCAGGCCTCAAGAGGGAGAAAGTCCCGCATGCAGTGACCAGGAAAGTGTTTCTGTTTTTTTTTCTAGAGCTTCTCTGCTCACCTGCCAAGTGCCGCATGGAGGGTCTCTCTAGGCCCACTTGTGCCGTATGCCTCACTTAGTTGGGAAGTCACCTTGGGGATAGAACCTACCCATCCCTCCTTCTGAGAAAGCAATGAGGTCACCACCAGGAAGAAGAAAACACACATGCTGTAACTTGTGAGAGGGGTCCGCAGAAGCTCCCAGCATGGCACAGAATTTGAAAAGAAGGAGTTAAGCAACAACTCGGCTTCCTGTGTGTTTCTTTTCCTCCAGAGATGACTGCAGGATTTGTGGCCCAGTCCCCTCCCCAGGACCATGCCCAGGTTAAGAGGCATCACCTCTCCCAGGGTCAGCTGCTCCTCTTAATAATGGCCAGCAGCCCCTCACACCACCTGCTCGTCCCCATCCACCAGGACCAGGCTCAGGCTCAGAACTTAGACATTGGGCTTTTCTAACACCCCAACACAGTGAATAGCACTGCTCTTTCTGAGGCAGTGGAGAGAATACCCTTGTGGAGAGAATACACAGGGTGGCCTGATCACTGCCTGATATCAGGAGAAAGCACAGGATTTGGAGGCAGAACGCCCAGGCCAGTTCTACCTGCCACCTGTGTGACCTTGAGAGGGTTGAGTCTCAGTTTCTCATCTGTAAAGTTAGGGATTTGAACTAGATCATCTCCAAGATCTCCTCTCCTATAGTCCTAAAGTCTAAGATTGGATTATGCCAATAAACCAAGAGAGCTCAAAACCAAAAACAGTGTGGGAGAGAAGGCCAGCTCACAACGCTATCCAGGTGATGTGGCATTAGCCAACTGGCTGGCATCAACAATAACCGCCCAAAGGCTGCCTTCACAAACAGATGGCAGGTATCACCTGCTACTGTAGTTTCAACTTTATTAATAAAATGTATGCTATAGGTAACATACATACATACATAGAGACTATAAATACAGGTCAGTATAGGGGCACATTGAACTGAATTGAATGGGGGTGGGGAGGGGAAGGATATTCTCTCCCTCCTCAACCCTCCTCCCACCCCTCCCCCACACAAGCAAGAGTCTAACCTTGGGAGTACATGGTTAACTCCCCTTCACTGGAATATGGTTGGTTTGCTTGACTCTCAAGGTATAAGTGGGGTCTACATCTCACTTCGAAACCATCAGCCAAACCGGTCCATTTCAAACATGAAGTGTCTTCCATGGGCCTGTGGTCACTGGACATGCAGATGATCACTGGCTCTGCCCTCAAAAAACTTGCAGTTTAATTTACAGTTTGGCAGTAGAATGGGGGGTGGGGGCAAGGAAGGATTCATACTCTGATAACAGGGAGAGTGAGGTCACCACACACCGGAGGTCCAGCCCTGAGACAACAGTGGAAGGAGCGATTGCTCTCCCCGGGGTCTTGATGAGGAGGGCCAGACAAGGCTTCATAGGAGAGGTATCTCAATGTGTTCGTAATGGAATGGAGTTCTTCAGCTGAGATGAGGTGCCCACTCAAAGCTGGGGTAGGGCATAAGGAAAGGCCTAGAGATGGAAGAGGGCAGGATGAGAGCTGGACTGGAGAGGAATCCTATACAGACAACACATGAAGAGGAGCAGTCTGAAATAAGATGTGCCAGGTAGGTCGGGGCCAGATTGTGGCAGCTTTGAATGCCAGTCTAAGGCATTTATACTACATTCAGGAAACACTGGGCAGCCCCTGAGTATGTAATGGCATTAGGATGCCACAGGAGCTAGAGGTTTGTCAATTAACTTCTATTATTATTTAATGAATTTCTATAATTTCATTGAGATTAATTACCCAAAGGATAATGCTAAGAAACTGTCCCAATGAGCTATTTTTGGTAGAAGTGCAGAAATGTATAGATGTGTGTGTGAGAGAGAGACAGAGACAGAGAGACACAGAAGGACAGAGACAGAGTCAAGGATAAACAGAGACAGAGCAACAGAGACAGACAGAGAGACAGGTACAGAGACAGAGTCAAGGATAGACAGAGACAGAGTAACAGAGATAGAATCAAAGAGAGACAGAGATAGAGACAGACAAACAGACACAGAGTCAAGGATAATGAGATGGAGACAGAGACAGAGACAAGGAGACAAAGAGAGGCAGAAATAGGGTGGGGAGTAGGAAAGAAGGTGATGGTGCTCCAAGTGGCAAAAGAAATGCCACCCATCAGAATGGAAGGATTAACTGCCATTCATGTTGTACATACACATTTGTTCAGGGAGCCTCCCACACTGGAATTCAAGCCCGTTGAGGGTAAGGATTGACTTTCTCTGTCTCCCCAGCAGGTAGCACCAGTGCCTGGCATGCAGTATACTCTAAATAAATGCTTGTCAACTTTTGACTGACTTGTCCCTGCCCTCCTCCCACCCCATTTACAGCATCTCTCAATCACTCAGCACGAATTAACACCCTTCTATGTGCCAGGCACTGTGCTGGGTACTAGAGATTCAAATGCAGTGCTTGACTGGAGGGAGCTGATGTTCTATAACCCTCATCCCATATGCACAGTACAGCCTATGCCATAGTCAGATGGGTACATCCCAAGCAGCCATGAAGACGTCTGCATTTCCTATTTTTTGGTTTACTGCAGACAGCGTCGATCTGCTCTCCTCACTGTGGTAGTGGGTGGGAGGGGGGCGGTGTTTAATCAGCAATGACCCAGAATCATTTTCTATCTGAACAAAAGAATGCAGAATTCGCTGGTGGAGCCCCCAGGGGCTTGGTTGCTAAGCAGAAATACATAGCAACAAGGGCTGGGATAGGAGAAAGGAGGAAAGGAGAGACCCAAGAGCTGAGATGAAAGGGTGAGGGAAGCAGAGGGGGGAGGGAAGGAGACAAGGAGAGGGAGAATAAGGGGAAGAAAGAGTAAAGGAGAAGGAGGAGAGGAGAGACAAGACTGAGAGGAAAGAGGGAGGCTGAAGGAAGGGAGAGGCTGAAAGATTAAACAAAGACAGGAAAGGAGAGAGAGATGGAGGGAGGAAAGAGGGATAAAAGAGGAGAAGAAGAAACAAAAAGACAGAGATGGAGAAAAAAATAGACAAAGGAAGCCAGCAAAAGAAAAAAAGATAAGGGGAGGGGAGGGGAGGGAAGGGGAGGGGAAGTGCAGCAAACACTCCAAACGGCCCATGGTTTGCTCTATCCCCTGGGCTGGCCCTCAAACAGCCACAGCCAGCCCACCACTCCCAGCCCAGGGAGGTGGGGGAACAGCTACCCCAATCCTGTGGTCACTGCCTCTGGGCAGCTAAGACAACTGAGAAAATGCGGGCAATTATGGCATTGCCTTAACTGGGCACAAGCCCACAGTGCCAGGTGCCAGCCAGGTCAGTGACATATCAAACACACTGTCCAGCTTATGTGGAAAGAGGGGAGAGAATGCCCATAGCAATGACCTTCAGAGTCTATTGTTATATTAGCATTAGAAATGGGTTCGGCATGCAGAGAGGCCACAGGGCTTCAGATCTCCCACTATGCCTAGACCTCTTGTGGATGAGCAGAATTAGACCCAAAGCAGGTACAGTAAAACCTGAAAAACTCATTGAGTTCCCATGGAACTGTTCACAATGTCTACAATGTGACTGACGCAGCCAATGGCCAGTCTGCAGTCCTCATTGGATGTTGTCAAGGGGCCAGACCCAGAAACCTGCAAAATGGCAGAAGGGTGATAACAAGAGAGGGCCATTCCCTCCCCAAAGTCACCCAAGGTTTCATCTGTCAGGCCAATGAGGTAAAGGAGTCAGTGACTGGGGAAGGCCTCAGCACCTCACCTCTTGATGGGGGGCAAGGGGGAAGGAGGGAATTTTCTCTCTTCCCCACCACTGGCCATGGCATCCAGCAGTTTAGCAAGTCCCCCAGAAGGACTTACTTAACCTAGCTGCTACAGAGCCAGTTTGATAGTGTTCAAGGAACTTCTGAGGAAGCATACAGAGATGGAAACAGATACAAAGAGGCCATGACTGGAGATTGGAAAGCAGCTTCAAAGAAGAGGACCTCTGACAGCCAAGAAGGGAAGGAAACATGGGCTAGAGAGAGGGAGTGCCATCCCTAGAGTCCTTTGGAGAGGAGCAGATGCTGGCAGCCCAGTTAAGATACCTACCCAACAAAGGAGCTGTTCCCAGAAGGGAGTTTTAGGAGGATTCTGCTGGGAAAGAAAGAAAGGACAAGATAGGAGGATTTGGTCATATGAGTTCCCTGCCTCACTCCTATTGCATTCATTTGGTTTGGTTTTTTGTTTTGTTTTGTTTCGTTTAGTTTTCAGTTTCAGCTCTTGCCAGGGAGGCTCTGTGGGAGACCATGCCTTAGGTTTATTGTGCAAATGTTTTTATAACTACTTTCTGTGACATTTCTAGAAATGCCTTTCCTTAGAGCAAATTTTATCTACTCAGTGGTGTCAAACTCCAATAGAGACAGGGCCACTAAACCATACATAAGTATCTTTTCTGGCTGCATATTGACTCAGAAAAATCTCTTATTAACATTATCTGTGGTCTATTGTATTTGTATTTATTTTGTTAAATATTTCCCAATTACATTTTAATCTGTTTCTGACCCACTTGAAAGTACTGCTACTACATCACTGCTGTGTGTTTAAATACCTCTGTACTAGCTGAGTGTTTATAGGAAATACACCAGTGGGGGCTCATAAACTGTGATCATAGAAGTGAGTACTCACTTGAACCTGAGGTTGCATTGGCCCTCTTGTGACACAATTCACATATAGGAGTACAAATTGGGAAAGTCATTCAGAGGTACATTCATCCTGTGGTCACCTTGTGATCTTGGGAACAGGGTTCACCAAAGGGCTAGGAAATTTTGAAACAATCAAAATGAATATTACCTCTGATTTCTGCTGCATTGATGATTTTTGTAATTGAGTTGGTATCTGTCCGAACTCACCTCACACAGGAATGCAGATTTCCCTCCACCTTACTTTAAAGAAAATTAAAAGGAAAATTATCACTCATACCATTAGTCCTTGGGACAATTGCTTGTGTCTGTAAGCTCCAACCAGCTTAACCTGGTGCCAGATAAAAAGATAGGTCATCTATTCTTGGGTAGTTGGGGGAGTTTTGACTTCCTTCATGGGGGTAGCAAGTCTATTAGTACTGATCTCCTAGCAAAGATTACAGTTAACATTCCTTAACTGTCAGAGGGTGTGTGATTAGCTTCACCTGAATACCAGCCCACTTTTCTTAGTATAGCCAACCGTAATGTTCCATGACTACCTAGACCTCCTTCTTTTCCACATGGCATCACTGGGTTCACTGGCTTTACTGAGACTGCCAGTCTGACCCACTTTATTTACAGTCATGTGCATCGCTGTTAATAAACTGCTCTCCCTTGGAGTCTGTACCTCAACCTACCTTTATTAAATTTCCTAGAGGCAAAATGATGACCCTGGATCACAAGGTCAGTGAGAGCTGCACTTCTAACTTCAATCTTAGACTTCTCTTGGCCATAAGTGTTCCTGTTGGAGGTCTTGGAACCCTGGCAATAAGAAGCCCCATGCCCTGACCCAGGACCTCCTGCCTTAAGCTGAGAGGTCATAGCCACACAGAAGTCCAGGCTCAGGTAGCTCTCCAATGTTCCCACCATACATGTACCTCATTGGCTTCCACAGCGACCCCACTGTTTGTGTTGTGTCTCCTATTCCAATTGTCTCCCTTCCCTTGAGCCCAGAGGGGTTGTCTCTGGGGTTTTGCAGGACCATGCACTTACTAGCTGGCACACTGGCTTTTGGCCCCTCATCACAACTGCAGAAGTAAGGTCTGAGGAAAAGGCAGAAACAAAGCAGATACATCAGAATGGAAAAACTGAGGCAAAGGAGGCTTATTCCTAGTATAGAATTCATTAAAGGAGAAAGCAGATAGAGCCACAGCACAGAAAGGCAGAAAGATCACAAGCCTGGGGGGTGGAGGAAGCCCCACCTTTGCCACTCCCCAACTGGGTGAACATGGCACTCCTCCTGGTCCTCTCTGGGCCTGCTTCCTCCTTTAAAAAATAAAGAGTTAACATGACTAATGTGGAAATCCGTTTAATAAGAATGTATATGTAGAGCCTATATCAGATTGCATGCCATCTTGGGGAGGGGGAGGAGAGAGAGGCAGAGAAAATGTAAAACTCAAAAGCTTATTGAAATGAATGTTAAAAACTAAAATTAAATAAATTCATTTAAAGAAAGAAGAGGCAAGAAACAGGTGCAGACTGGTAGAATCACTAAAAACCAATGAATGGGTAAAGAAATAAAAGAGCTGAGATTTAAAAAAAAAAAGTTTTAATTAAATGATCCTTTTCCGCTCAGTGATCCCATCTCCATATTACATTTGGAAGCTGTTTCTATTTCCAGAAAACAAGAGAATCAAAGTGAAAGCTGTTATTGGTTTGTTTTTGCCAAAAATCCACGCTTGATGGAGGTGCTAAAAGTAAACAGCCCAAATGCCCAAATGCTGCTAAGATGGTAGCCACTTCAGAGGAACGTTTGAGCTGTTGAAACTCTCCCGGTATGGAATAAGCTGCCTCTGTACGAAAGTCACTGCCTTCTCATGAGAGGGAGAGCTCTCCAAACGCTAGGTGCACGACCCCTTGGAAGGGGAGTTTGGGTTATTCTCATTTGGATATGAACTGAACCAGCTGAGGTACTTTCCATTTGGGAAACTCTGTGAGGGACAAATGCAAAGTACAGGGGAGGCTCACATGGGCCAGAGCCAGCTAGGAAGACTTTCCTAAGAGAGCAAAGGAGAACATCAAAGAGAGTGGAGAACAGTGGGAGCAAAGGAGCTTGAAACTGGCCAGTGGAAAAGATCTGTCAGAGTCAAGCACAGGTGCAAGGGTGTAAGGCCGGGAAGACAGGAGGTAATGTGCTACTGTGGCTCTCAAGTCAGAAGTCTGGGTTCCAGTTCTGCCACCGATGCTTACTATCAGGCACTGTACAAGGCCTTGTGCAGTCTCCGCTGCAGCTCCCCAACAAGCCCACTAAAGAGCATTCCATCTCCCACCTCCACATCTCCTCGTTTCTGCCTCTGAGACACTGGTGCCTCCTTCAAGATAGGTCCTTACCTGTTTGCCTCTCTCATCCCTTGGTCAAATGAAAGCCAATGAGGAGGGGGAGGGGCTGGTTTTCATTTTGTCCTGGTATCTCCCATGTCTGGTGTAAAGATTGGGTAGAACCACCCCATCCCATTTTATCTCTGACAGCTTCACCAGATGATATCACCATCAGTCAATCAAAGAAAACCTCGGACTTTGATGAAAGACTTTGGAAGCTGTTGGATGTGGTGAAATGTCGAGACAAGAAGTCTGTTCCGATGGGTCACGTGATTTCATTGATTTCATCATGCCCCCTGGGTGCTGTACAAAACCGTCCAGCTAGCTAGGACGGGAAGAAAACACAGAAATGGAAGCGTTCAGCAGCCACTTCAAGCTGGTTAATTAAATAATTCCCCGCTGATCATCATGTACTGGGGGTCTCAAGCCAATAGCGTGAGAAAGTCACTTCTGATTCCTCCAGGGGTACCCCTAGAACCCTGAAGCCAGCGTGGCTCTGGGAACCTGCCTCCTCAGCAAAAGTGGAAGGTGGATGAAGAATCTTCATAGCTTCCATGGCAAGGACGCCAGTACGGAGCCCACCCCACAAATAGGCTTTTAAGAATCTATATTAGATGGCATTAAACCCGGTGTGTTTAGAGGAACTTGTAATGAAATTGGAAAATCAGGCTAATTCTGATGGATTTTTAATTTACCCTATCTGCTTATGAAGTGAGTCTTGTCCACAGAGAGAAAGATAAAAATTCTTTAAGACAGTAATTGCTTCTCTCTCCAGGAGAGATTGTAGGGAGAAACTTCTGTCTCATTGTTAGCGTGTGGGTTAGGAAGGTAGAGGAGCCACTGGGAGATGGAAAGGGGGAGGTAGGAGAGATCAAGACAAGCCCGAAATAGTATGTGCTGAAACCTACTGCCTCCTGCCTGACTACGTCATGCCCTGTGCCACTGAGGTGGGGGCCAGGCTGCAATGTCATCTTAACAAGGCACAAATGCAGTGAGTAATTCAGTCCTATATCCGGGTGAGTGCACAGTCTTTCTCCTTTCTCCCCCTTTGTCACAAGCTGCTGCCTCCACCTGCTGCCTCATTTCCTGGCAGCCCTGGAATGACTCCCATCATGGAGGCTGTCTGGTCCTCTCTTTGTCATCAGCATTTGTGGGCCAGAGACAGAGGCCCTCTTTCTCTCGAACACAGCTTCCCAAGTGTGGAAAGCCCAGCCTGATCTCCAGGAGTATCTGAAGTCTTCCCATCCAGCACCTCCTGGCAAACATCCCATTCCCCTCCAGCTGGCATGGATGACTTTGGCCATAACCATGGCATCTGGGCAGTCAGTACCCACACCCTCCAAGTCATGAGTATGTGTTATAGTTGTAATATTCATAGCAATTTTGACTTAGAACTGGAAAGGACCTGGGAGATCCAACTCCTTCTTCTTACAGAGCAGAAAACTGAGGCCCAGAGTAGGGGAAGGACTTCCCCAAGGGCATAGGTTGTAAATTACAGAGCCAGGTTTGAACCCAAGTCCCATGGCTCCAAGTCAAATATCCCGTCTGTTATACTTGCTGCCCCAGGCGGGTTAGCCTACCCTGCCAGGTGTGGAGAGGCTGAGGTCACCTTTTTCTTGTTGTCCAGTCAGTCATGTCTGATTCTCGGTGACCCTATGGATGATAGCACTCCCAGCCGTCTATGCTTCACTGTCTCCTGAAGTCTGTCCAAGCTCATGTTTATTGCTTCCATGACACCATTCATCCAACTCTTCTCCTTTTGCCATCAGTCTTTCCCAACATCAGGGTCTTTCCCAATGAGTTCCATCTTCTCATTACATGGCCAGAGCATTTCAGCTTCAGTAGTTGTCCTTCCAATGAATAGACCGAAGTAATTTAGAGTCAGTGAGGTCAGCTGGCATTTAATGACCAGCATGTATATGGAGCTTTAAGGTTTGCAAAGCACTTTACAGATAATGTCTCATTTGATTCTCCCAGCCCTGGAAAGTCAATGCTATGATTATTCCTATTTGGCATTTGAGAAAACTAAGTGACGTGCCCAGAGTCACGGAGCTAGTAAGTACCCGAGGTCAGGTTTGAACTCGGGTCACCTGAGGTCCAAAGCTTAGGAGGCATGGCAACCTGATACAGTGAAAAGGATGGGGGATTTGGGTGTGAATCTTGCCTTTCACAGTTCTTGTATGACTCTGGGAAAGTCATTTTACCCCTCTGGGCCTATGTTTATTTTCTGTAAAATGGGGGGACTTGGTAGTTGCTTCCAGTTCCAAATCTGTGATATTATGACATCAGCAGAGCTTAACAGGAGCACAGCAGAGGGGGATGGCAAGGGCACCAATGGTCCAAAGCCCAGCATCTGCTCCAAGGCTTTCCTCCACTCCAGGGCCCCTCGGGCTGTTGGGAGAGAGGTCAAAGGGAAAGGGCCAGGCTGAGCTAGGAAGCCAGGTGCTTCTTCCATGTGCCCATCTGACTAGGAGGGGGACCCTGGGGGATGGCCTCTACCACAGAAGAGCACACCTCCGGAGCTCCACCTGGCCCAGAGGTTAAGGAGGGTCCCCTCGACCAGGGCTGTCCTGAAGCCAACCAGAGCTCGCTGGCAAGAGCCTTTTGCTAAATCTTCAGTGTGTTTTACACCTCAGAAACGGTCTACAAATCAGGGCTTGATTAATTGGTTTATTGACTTCTAGACTTAAGAAAGTGAAAAAGAAATTGTCCACAACACAGGCTAAACTTTAAAATATGTCCTATGTAAAAATAACTTTTTCAGAAAATCCAGATGTTAAGCAACAGCCAGCAGCCTCTGTCATGCCCCAACCACTAACTCAGTTTGACTTCTCTCTGTCTCATTGAGTTAAGACTTGGCTGGCCACTTATGGAAAAGGGATCTGGAAAAAAATCTGCCTGCTCAGAGCCAAGGATGGCCTCAGACCTTAGATCTAGAGCTGTGACAGTTTCACAGGTGGCCTTCGACGTCCAACCTCCATTGCCAGTGGGCACCTACAGGGACTCCCTGCTCTTCAGGTAAAATCATTTGGAGAACCAGAGGCACAGTGACACAAAGGCCAAATTCCAGGTGCCAGCTGAGTGAAAAAGGTCCTGCCTGCCAATCTTCTCTGGCCATGGCCCTACTCAAATTCATCCAGGCATTCCTGGGCAAACTCTTTCTGCTGAGCTCATTGCTTCATGAAAATACCTTCTGTTATAGACTGAGACACCAGGAGCACAGCCACCTACAAATAATATCTTGGGAACAGGAAAAAGGCCCTCCCCACCTCATGAACTGGGCCATTGCATCTTCATGGAGCCCCAAAGACTCCCAAGGGAGGATGACGAGAGAAGAGGTTTCCAGAGAGTGTGAACATGGATTGGGAGGGAGTCAGTGTTCTGGCCAAAGCATCCGGGAGGTGAGCTTGTGTCAGCACCTTGGCTTTCATGTAAAGACTTCCATAAGCTCAGAAACAGAATTTTATTGGAAAAGATCTCAACAGCCTCTAGTCCAGCCATACCTAGAAGGAGTCTCCACTATAATCTACCCAACAAATGGTCATTGAGCTTCTTCTTGAAGACCTCCAAGGAAAAGGAATTTCCCAACTCTTGAGTGAAGTCATTCTAGCACTGGACAGCTCCAAGTGTTAGAAAGTTGTTCCAGATACCCAGCTTAAATATAGAAAACAATACATTTTAATCTCTCCCATTGTCACCGGTTACACCCTCTGGCCAAACAGGATGGGTCTAATCCTTCCTCCTTACAGACCTTCAAGCCAGAGGTTTCTTAGGGGCTGCTGATATTACAGACCCAACAACAATATCTTCATTAACACTTTGAGGAGTCTGTGATTTCATCCCTATGAACTTTCCCTCCTGCACTTCACATCCACAACCTCTTAGGCTCTACAAACCATGCCCGGGCTGCCTCAGAAGTCTCCCCAAAGGCCCCATTTCTCTAAATCTTGTGACACTATTGGAGCATTTGGGCAGTCTGTTAGTTACCCCGGACTCTCATTACGCAACCAGTCTTTTTTTTCTGGTCATTCATCTCTCTAATGACGGCTTATGTGGCTTCTTTTCTTTTCTTTTAGTGAAAATTCAATTTATTTGTCTTTTGGTGACAGGGGACATAAGAAGCCAAGTGAGTGTTTCACGTCAGAGATTTCACTTCCATTACCTTGAAATGTTCATTCCTTTGGCTAAGGAGAGAGCCTGAAGAAAGACAAGCGACATATATATGACTAAAAAGGTACAAGAAAGCAAACAACCTCACCCTAATAAGGACTAACCTGAGTTACTGTTAGTTGTGAGTTACCACAAATTGATTTTCTAAAATGACAAGAGGGAAGAGCAGAAAGTGTTGTTTCTGGCTATTCCAACTGCTTTGGTCATTTCTTTCCATGTGGCTTTTAGTCATCTTCTTCACATAGATACAGAAGTGCCTTCTGGTAGTCTCCATTTTTTTCTTGTCGGATGAAGTCATGCAGAGATTTTCTGTACTTCCTCTTGAATTCAGGTCTAATTTTCAGCATGTCCACCTCACTGCAGGAGACCATAATCCTGATCAAGACCTTGTCACAGGACCCCTTGCCCTTCGTGGAATCATAAAACTGGTCAGCAAACTACAGGGGCTTGTTCTGAATGCACGGGCCCAGGTTGAGGAAGGCGTTTTCGAAGTCTCCTTTGGTATCTTTGTTGATACTCTCCAGCATGCCATAAGGCTGTAGCTCTTATACCTTCCAAATACTTTCCAGAGGTGGCACCACTCCTCTTGGTCATAATACTGATCCATTTAGGGACACCGGTTCCCTTCCTCTTCATTCCTCCATCATAGAGTTCCCAAGCATCTTGGTCAATTACCTCATAATCAATCGCCAAGCCATCCTCTGCCCGTTTGCCCTTTGCCAGGGCAACCATCAATTTAGGGGAAGTCTCCAAATGTGTCCGAAATAATGTCCTTCTCCAACTCTGTCTTGTGCATTTCTCTGTAGACTTTGTTAATTTTGTTCCATGAGCAGATGATCTCAATGATGGAGTCTTCACCAGTACCCAGGCCCTTGATGGAGGCTTTTGGCTCTGAAGCACCATACTGATCAGGTGTCTTCAAAAGGCCCAAAATCACTGTCTCCAGGCGGCCAGGTAGGGCAGATTTCAGTGCTGATGCAAGTTCCTTTTCGGTCCTTCTCTGATAAGCAAAGGCAATATCTTGTCTCTGTTCATTGCTTTGATTTGTCAGAATGTTGACTCCTTTGGTCTTGATGGCTGCCTCAATGTTTATAGCATCCCTCTCAGCATCAAAGTTGTTATAAGCCTTGATGGAGTCATATGCACTTGCAGGAGTCAAACGATCACTCTCCAAACTGAGCTTGCACAAAATTTCATGAATTGTAGACATCTTGAAAGAAGCTGAGCCAAGCTGAGAGAGCAGGGAGCTATTCAGGCTTCAGGCCTTTTGTGTGGTTTCTTATGAGTACTGCTAGGTCCCAAATAGAATTGTAAAGTGGTCAAATTATTTAAATTCATATCTCATATTTCCATTGGGCTGGAACCGATGATTATATCTAACATAATATAACATATCTAACAAATAGAATGCATGCAGCTGCTTCATGGGGATTCATTATTCACACTAATTGAGACCTAGCCATAATTCATTCTACATAATGTAATGCAGCCGGCCCACACCCGCCATGCGCCTCTCCATTACCCTTTGGGTGATCTCTTTGGAGACTGTGGTACTCTATGACTCATAGCCATGTGAATATTGTTGAAGGCTTACTGACATTAAATAGATATGCCTTTGTTTAGGGAAACCTTGGGATCCTTTAAAGAATGGTGCAACCTCCCAAATGCAAGCCAGCCCTCTTTCCTCCCTCTGTCTCTTCCTGACCCTAGCTCCTTGGTCCATGTACAATGAAAAAGAAAAACAATCTCAATTCACATTTCTGGAGAGCCAGTAGGGCATAACGGAAATAGTGCTTTGGAGTCACGAACCTGTATTTAAATCCTGTCTTTGCCATTCACTAGCTATATGACCGCTGGAAAAATCTCTTTCCTTCTTTGGGCCTTAGATTTCCCAACTGTGAAATGGGCGTAAAAAGGTTCATCTTCATTCAAAGATTAAAGGCCAGAGCCCAGGGAAACATTTCCTCTCACCCACTTACAACCTAACCCAACCAGAGAGCATTTATGTTGCAGGACCATTTCCCAGGCTCTGCCTCCATCTCCCACCAAAGGCCTTTTAAGGAGCAAGAGCGCCGTGGGTCTGGGTTGTGTTCCTCCCACCTTGTTTCCTGGGTACAGACAACAAAGATGGGGACAATAATGATGATATTTACATGGTGCTCTAAGGTCTACCAAGTACTTTAGCCGGGTTACCTCACATGATTCTCCAAACAACCTCATGAGCCATAGGTGCGATTGATAGCTCCTCTTCACCAATGAGGAAATTGAGTTTGAGAAAGGTGGTTTGCCCAGAACTTAAAAGGGAGACATGATAGATCCATTCAAGTATCTGAAGGGCAGTCTGCCCCAGGGGGCAGAATTCATCATTTGATCAATAAACAAACATTTGAATGACAGATGTGAGGACTCGACCTCTAGGCAGGAGAGCCGGTTTGGAGTTCTGTGGGCACTGGGAGCTCTCTGATCGAGCATGGTTGAGTCTCCTAACTTTCAAGTCACCAATAAAACAGGGAGGAAAGTATTCATATTACCTACAAATAGGAAAAATGATTATGCAAACATCTAATGCTGCTGGCTTGAGCCCCCATTGGCGTACTCCCCACTCCCAAGATGGTCAGTTGAGAATCATTTAGTCAACCAGCTTTGAATAGCTTTTTTGAAAGGGGCATTTACTAAGGTGGTACTAAAACATAATTGGCACAAAAATTTGCCCCCTCCCAAATACTCTCTCCCTCGAGTACATAGAGTCCATGGCAAAGTGGATCAAGCCACTTAGAGGACACAAAGGAATGAGCCACAGTTCCAGGTGACTGAAAGTCTTTCCCATTCTTCCAACACTTGAGAAATTCTCCATGGGCATAATGTCTCTTTTTCTGGGTTCCTTGGAGAACCAAGAATCTAGGCTGACCTTGGCTCTTAATGATATAAACACCGCAGCCAGGCAGTCTAGGGATGCCCTTTAGAACTCTGATGAGAAGATGGGAAATACATCCTCACAGACCTTTCAGAACTGGAAGGTCCTTCTGGTTCCAGTGGGGGAAGGGGAAGAAAACTTTATCAAGGTCCAAAGCTGAGGCCTTTGCCCCATCTCCTTCCTTTCCCTGGGCAGTTTCTTATCAGAGATGTTCTAGAAAACCACGCTCTCCCATTTCTGTATTTTCTTCCATATCTGACCCAACTGGATGCTTTTAAGCATTCATTTATGAATGCATGAATGAAGGACTTATTAAGCACCTACATGTATGCAAAGCACTGTGCTAAACCCCGGAGATTCAGAGTAATAAGACATTCCCTGTTCTCCTGGAGCTCATCTCCTAATGGGGAAAACAACACAGATGGAAAGCTTCAGCTACAAGTCAAATGAAAAGGTACCAAGGCCCTTTGCGAATAATCACAGACCACCATCATGTCATCATTCAACAGGGAAGGCAAGGGTCAAGTGAAGTTTTCTCCACTAGAAACTATGTACAACCTGAATGTGCCCTCTGGGTTCAAATCTCACTTCACTTTTACTTGCTTTGTCACCCTAAGCAAGTTCTTTAATTGCTCTGTGCCTCAGTTTCCTCGTCTGTAAATCTAGAGAAATAGCAACGTCTCTTTCCCACTGTCAAGAGAGTTAATGTAGGTAATATTTGGCTAGTCTTGGCCATCTAAATGGGCTGTTAGGAGCATGAGCGTCATCACCATCCCACACAATCGGTAATCTAGCAGAAACAGAATTTCTGAAGGAAAGATGGCTAAGAAGATGCCTTCTTCCTCCTCTCCCACAGCCCCACAAGTTTATCTGAAGAGAAACACATCTCAGAGCGACCAAACAAGAAGTGCCCCCTGGTTGGCTTCTCCCCCATTTCTCTACACGCCCCTCCCCCCCCCCCCCCCGTCTTTTCTCAGCTGTTCAGTTTTGTTCATATCCTCCCTCAGACTGAGAATGAATACCCCTTGAGGTTGGAGGAGGGGAATTTCCTGCTGCCGTGGCAATGGTCCCCATAGCAACAGCTAATTAATTGTATGCTGATGAACTAGAGGGGAAAGGAAAGAAAGTCAGCCTGAGGGAGATGATTCTTGGGGAAGTCAAAGTGGGTGTGAATGATGGATAGTTCATTCAGCGAAGGCCTGGAGGCGAGGATGGGGGGTGGGGAGGTCAGAAATGCAAATGACCCCAGTCCTGCCAGACAGAGACCCTGGGGCACTGGCGCCAGGCCACTGGGGGAGGGGGATGGTGAGGACTGGAGTGAGAGAAGAGCTCACCCGAGCTGCCATCTGCTCTCTTCTTAATTTAACTAATCATTCTAGTTTCCTAGGTCCTAAGCCCTGCGGCTTCCATCTGCTCAGGGTCTTTCATGCTGTCTGCATAATGTAGATTCAGCACCCATAGGGCAAAGCCCAGAGCATGGTGCCCCAGGTGAGGATGCCTGGCATCCTCATCAGTGGGCAGGACTGCTTCCTAGCCCAGAAAGGAAGTCCCAGTGAAGCTGACTCGCTTCTATGTGGTACCTGGCTACATTTATACAGAGCTTTAATGTGGATAGACTTAGAAGCATCATCCCTTAACTTCTGCAACAACCCTCCCGGGTGGGCACTGCCGGTAATTTTATTCTCATTTTATGGACAAGGAAACGGAGAGCTTAGGTGAGTTGCTTGTGGTCACAGGCAGGATTAGACCTCAGATCTTCCTCACTCCAAGTCTTCGGTCTCTATTGCCTCCGGCTACCCTGAATGTGCTGTGTGCAAATTCTCCCCCAGCATCTCTGCACTGTTGGTGCTTGCCTTAAGTGCTTGTGAAATAAGTGAATGAATGGCCCTTTCTCAATGAATGGCTCCCTCCACTTGCTGCGGCCATAAATCAATAGGATAAATAAATACAAGCCGGGAGGAAAGGAAAGTCCACACAGACAGAAGAGCCAGCATCTTCTCATTGTCACCTTGGTCAGATACTGAACATGCCCCTCATTGGATTTTCTGCTCCAGATCACCCATTACTAGTCATGGCTTCCGAAAGAAAAAGGTGGGGTGAGGAGGGCAAGGACCAATGACCTGCTAACGGTCTCGGGGACCATCTGGTCTCAGTTTCCTCCCAGTGCCTAGTGGGCCATATGCCTTCTGTGATGGCTTCATTTGAGGTATAAGAGTGAGCCAAGGGGTGACTCCCAGCCTAGCTGTGGGGGAGGAAACCTCCTAGGCTCCCCTAACTGGAGGTGATCCTCTGCATGCCAGTGTGGACCCCTCAATGAGCAAGAGCCATGATCCCAGCCATCTCCAAAGTGAGACCAGAGATTAAGCAGGCAGGAGTAGGAAGAAGTCCACGCTATAAATAAGAGACATGGCTCCCTGCCTCCTCCCACCAGCTAGTAAACCCAAGGCCCAAAGCTACAATTCAGATTGGATTGTTTCCTGATCCAACAGTCATTTATTGAGGGGCTGCTATACGCAAAGCCCTATACAGTGTCAGGGATTCAGAGACTGTGCCCTCGGGCATCTTGAATTCTTGGCAGGGGTGGAGGTGAGGGGAGCATCACCTGTACACAAGTAAGTAGAATATGATAAGAACAAAGGGGAGGACAAGGTGAAATCTTAGGTAAGACAGGTCACTTTTTCCCCTGAGCATTCAGGGAGGGCTTCACTGAGAAGGTGGTACCTTAGTGGAGCTGTGAAGGATGAGAATTTCAAAAGGCAGAGGAAAGAGGAAGAGATGGTCTCTGCCAGGCGACAGAGGGGAAGGAGGGCAGAACAAAACCAAGAAACAAGTGGCATTTAAACTCATTCCTTTCAGTCTTCTCATGATGGGATTGGGCTGGACAGCCACTGATTAACATCCATCCCTCTGGGAAAAAAATGAAGATAGGAAACTTTAATTTAATTTAACTGCATTATTAACATTTTCTCCATCGCTTTCTTAAGTCTAGACCATCGACAAAACAACAAATCAAGGCCTAATTGGTGGCGTGGGCCAATTTCTGAGGTGTGAATGCTCACACAGAAAATTTAACAATCAGCTCCAGCACATCCCTGGTTCAGCCCTAGCGGAGCCTCTCCTAAGGTTATTAAATGCCTACTATGTGCAGAGCACTAAACTAAGTGCTGAGGATACAAAGAATGGCGAATTCTCTGCCCATGAGGAACTCCCGGTCTAGTGAGGGAGACGACTTACAGACAACTATGTACGAGCAAGCTATGTACAGGATAAACAGGAAATAATCAGCAGAGGGAAGGCACAAGAATTAGGGAAAAGCTTCCTGTAGAAGGTGGGATTTTAGCCAGGCCTTAAAGGAAGTCAGGGAAGCCAGGAGGCCGAGCCAAGGAGGGAGTGCATTCCAGGAATGGGGGACAGCCAGAGGAAATGTTTGAAGCCCAAAGAGAGTGCCTCATTTGGGGAGCAGAAGCCCTGCGCCTGGGGGTCCCTCCCAGCTTTATGGGTCACCTCCACTGTCTGTTTCTAAGGACCCCACAACATTCTAATACATGCTTTGA
This sequence comes from Trichosurus vulpecula, assembly GCF_011100635.1. Taxonomy (NCBI): domain Eukaryota; kingdom Metazoa; phylum Chordata; class Mammalia; order Diprotodontia; family Phalangeridae; genus Trichosurus; species Trichosurus vulpecula. The sequence goes on from NC_050578.1 coordinate 3,495,401, forward strand.
AAAAGGATGACACTCTCTGCTCTACGACATTCTATATTCTGTTTTAAGGTTATTCATAGCCCTAATATTCTGTTTTAGAGTCTCTTGTCACTCTGACATTATATATTCTAAGGATTTTCCCAGATCTAACATTCTGTGTTTGAGGTCTCTCCCAGCTCTGACATTGTCTGTTCTTTGTCTAAAAAAGAATTTGTACCACCAATCCTCTATGTGAATGTAGAGAGCATGAGTAAGTCAAAGATGGCCCTCGGTTTCCTGGCTTAGCATAGGAAAGAAGAGGAACAGGGAGGAGGAATCTGGGCAGAGGTAAGAGCCACATCTTCACAATGTTCATCTCTAGCTGGCAATACCCTAGATTGTCAGAGATGTTTGTTGCGCAAAGTTGGGTGCGACACCAACCTAAGAGCATGAGTCTGAGGGTTGAGACCATTGCCACAACTTCATAATTGACATCATTCGGTCTCTGCTCTCTCCCTCTCCCAGCCCATCCTCTGCACACCTGGCAGATTGGTAGGACAAAAGAATGGACCATGTTACTCCTTTGCTCAAGAAGCTCCAGTGGTTCCTTATTACTTTTAGGATAAACTACAAACTTCTATGTTTGGCATTACAATAAGGCTCCGGCCTGCCTTCCAGACTGATTTCACATTAATCCCCATTACCCACTCTATGTTCCAGCCAAATCCATCTGCTTTCTGTTGCCTGAACATAACAGTCCGTCTTTCTGCCTCAGTGGCTTTGCACAGGCTGTTTCCAATGCCTGGAATGCTCTCTCCTCACATTTGCCCCTGGGAATCCCTAGTTTCCTTTAAGCCTCAACTCAAGAACTACCTTATAGAAAAGACGTTTCCTGATTCCCCCAGCTACTAGTGTTCCCTGCCCCCAGATTATAGGGCTGGGGACTGGACCTGTGACCTCACTTTTCTGGTGAATTCTCTGGTGAGGAGACACGCTCCACCAATGTAGGGAGGAATCTTCTCTGCAACTTAGTGCATCTCAGAGAGTTACCTAAGCCAGAAGGAGGGGAAGTGACTCACCCAGGCTGTGTCAGGAGTAAGACTCAATCCCAGACTGTCCTGACTCCAATGTTTGTTGTCTACTCATTATGCCATCTTTCCCTAGATTGTTACGTATGTGTGTATACGGGGGGAGAGAGAGAGAGAGAGAGAGATAAGGAAGAGGAGGAGAAGGATGAGAAGGAGGAGGAAGAGGAGGAGGAGGAGGAGGAAAAGAAGAAGAAGAAGAAGAAGAAGAAGAAGAAGAAGAAGAAGAAGAAGAAGAAGAAGAAGAAGAAGAAGAAGAAGAAGAAGAAGAAGAAGAAGAAGAAGAAGAAGAAGAAGAAGGGAGGAGAGGGGAGAGAGAAAAGAGAGAAATGGAGAGGGAGAAGAGAGAGAAGAGAGGAGAGGAGAGGAGAGAGAAAAGAGAAACAGGAGAGGAGGGAGAAGAGAGAGGGGAGATGGAGAGAAGATAGGAGGGATAAAAAGAGGAGAGAGAGAAAGACAGAGGAAGAGGAAGGAAAAACAGAGAGAAGAGGAGAAAAGGAGAGGAGAGGAGAAGAGAGAGAGAGAGAGAGAGAGAGAGAACAGTTTTTTTGGTCTCTGTATCCTTAATGCCCGGCACAGTGCCTGGCTCATAGATAAAAGCTTGTTGAATCAGGTAGTAGGTCTGGGTATTACTGCCTTCCCAATAATAATGGGTAGCATTTATAAAGTGCTTATGTTGCAAAGCACCCTATAGGTATTATCTCATCTCTCATACTATTTTTGCCTGAATATAAGCTGTCTCTTTAAGATGACATTTCTTTGAACGGTAAAAGATATTCTGAACTCCTGTTGTGGGACATTTGCCTCTCTCATAAGAAAATGGTGCAATGGGTTAGCCCTGGACTTGGAGTCAGAGACCTATGGTCAAGGGCCAGCTCTGTCACTTGTGTGACCTTGAAGGTCACCTGTGTGATTTTAAACAGTTCTTTCTCCTCCCTGGGTCTAAGTTTCCTCCTTTATTTAATAGGAGGTTGGTGACTCCTGACAGAGAGTCAGTGGACTACAGGTGCAGAATGAGACACATTTTGGGACATGGCTTGCCTATGATTATTTGTTACAAGGATTGTGCTTTTCTTTTTTCATTTTTTTTGGGGGGGGCTTAAAGTGGAGGAAGAACAAGGGAGCTGGTAACAGTGTTCACACACACACACACACACACACACACACACACACACACATACACACACGCCAAAAGAAAGAAAATCATTGGAGAATTTTTTAAATGCAGAAAAGAGCAGAGTAAATTCAGAAGGAAACAGACAAGCAGGCCAGTTTTGAAAGCAATATACTGAATTTATTATATGCTTTTTAAAAATGATCTGTATGCAAAAAAGATTTATAATTTCACATATAATCCTCTTTCTCAACCTTATTTTCTATTTTCAATGGTGTTTGTTAAGTGCAGAATTTTTAAAAAATCTAAGTAGAGTGTTAGATTGAATGATCTTTGGGATCTCTTCCAGATCTAGACCCTCTGACTTTAAAAGTAATCCAAAATGAAAAGTATTCCAGGTAACCCCAAAAATAATCATACCCAATCAACCTATAAAAAACTTTATCTCTTGTCAGGGAGTGGGATTCAGTTTTGTTTTTACATTTATTTTTGACTCAAAGAAAGTTGTTTTCCTGTTTTTAGCATTTCTGCTCTGGGCTATCATCTCTCACATTGTTCTCCTGTTGCTATATACGGTACTCCAGTCTTCCACAAACCAGATTGGAAGAAGCCTGTAGTTAAACCAATTTGGGAGTGAGGTCATCATCTGTCCAGGGTCCTGATGCATAGTGAGCCAGCTATGGCACCAAGGCCAGTGCTCCGAGGAAACATTAGGAATCTACTGCAGAATCTGTTTCTCTTGGGAACTATGTGAAGACCAGCACTGGAAGAAAGTGATGGAGGATTGGGGAGATTCTTTACCCCACCCCCAACTGCCTAGTATTTCTGTGCCTTATTCTGCATGCAGCTCAGAGCTATGGGCTAGGTACTGAATTTCCTCAGATACCTGCCTTCTATCATACTCTCTCTTCGCAGACATCATTTATCTCATTCCCTAATTTTTCTGTCATGATTTGACTTCCCCAATCAAGTTTTGACAGATTTGTAGCCCCTCTCTGCACCATCACCACCCGTCTCCTTCGCTCTCAATTCAATAAAGCCCCTGCAGATTCATTTCATATTTTCCCTTAATAGAGTTACTCATCTTGCCATTCCCTGCATAGTCATTTCCTGGCCTCCAGTATAATTAGTCACTGAAGAGTTGGAATGGCTCAGTTTTCTGATCTGCAGCCCAATTCCTCCCTTCCAGACCCAGGTGGAACATAAAGAGATTAAAGTACATCAATATTTTCAGAACCATTTAAAAATGTAACTGCTTCTCAGGATTACCTCCCTTGATAAAACCAAAGTTTCTAGGGAGTTCCCTATGATTTGGATTTGCAAACAAACATAAAGAGGCTCATAGTATCTAGAGCTAGAAGAGACCACAGATATGATTGATCCAAATCCCCTCCTTCAACAAATAAAGAAACCAAGTCTCAGAAAGGGAAGTAACTTATCCAAGGTCACACAGGTATTAAAATAACAGAATATAAATTGGACTGAGCTTCTCTGACCTCAAGTTCAGGACTTTTTGCACCACTATCATCAGTTACAGAACATCATTCAGACACTGAATGGTAAAGAGAATGCCCATTCTAAGCATGCCTGGGACATACTCCCTCTCTGGCTCCAACTCTGAGAATCCCAAACTTCCTTCAAGGTGCCTCATTTCCCACCTGTCTACACTACATTCAAATTTCTGTGGCTTCTCCACTAGGCCCCAGGAACTTTGTCATTGGGAAAACTCATTATCCTGAAAGACCAAATCCACCTTAGTACTCACACCTCGTTACTATCCTCTGCCCCTCTGACTGTAGGGATGGAGCCACAAATTCCAAAACCTCCACTTAAGGAGGGAGCTCAGTTCAGAACATCTCTTCATTTCTCACCACCCCCCCCCCCACCCCTTGGGTACTTTCCCCTCCTCCCTGCTTTTCTGCTTCCTTTTGTGTGGTTTTCTGACATTAGATTGGAAGCTCCTCAAAGGCAAAGACTTTCTTTTTGCATATTTGCATCCCCAGAATTTAGCACAGCTCCTGGCACGTAGTAGATACTCAATAAATGTTCACTGATGATGACTATGCCTCACTCGCATGTGTCATCTCCTGCTTGATGTCTCTCCAATTTCCCCACCACCACTCTAAACACCACCAGTAATCACTCTCTTTCCTCAAATTATCTTGTCTATATCCATCATGATACATATTGTATTCTTCCCTTTGCCCCACAAGATGCGAATTCCTATAGTAATTCATTTTTCCTTTGTATCACTAGCACCTAGAAGAAGACCCTGTGCAGTCGGTGTCTAAGACTTGTCACATTAAAATGAAGTCTAACCACTCCTCAGCATGTCAGGTCCTAGCACCCCTGCCATTGGACATTAAGAACCCAAAAGGAAGACTTCCACTAAGATGCTGCAGTAGAGAAATTCCGATACAAAATATATGGGAGACAATGTAGACAACTAAATCGCGTACCCTTTTACCATGACCCATACTTTAGAGGGTTGGCTGGGCAACATGGGCACTCGTCGTTATTTACTTGCCTAGATCAGATTCTCCCCCAGGGAAGACCAGGGGACCTAGTGCACAGTGTCTGCTGGACTGTCCACATGTACACTGCTGTGCCAGGAGAATCTGGTGTCCAATGCCAAGCAGGCTGAATTGAATAGCCTTGGACAGCTATGACCTAGTGGCCCCTACCCTTTCCTCAGAGAATTTTCTTCCTAACTCAGAGGAGGCCAAGGCAGCAAAGATATTAACATAGCTGAGGAATAGTATCAAAAAGGAGATGAAACAGAAAGGGTTTTCTGCTCAACCCTCAGTTAACAAAAAATACCACTTTATCCAAAATAAGCCAAATCTGGCTTCAGCAAGCCCTGTTCAGAGGTGTCCTCCAGTGACTCCAGAGCCCCTTCTCCCTGGCAGCCCCTACACCCTCCTCCTATCCTTTGGGGTCAATTTTACCCAAGGCTGATTTCTCTGCTCTCCTCCCATCCCCTTAGTCTCCGTCTCCTGAAACCTCTGGAAGTGATGTTAGTTGACTGACTGATATCCTCATATGACATAGACTTGAGGTCCTTCACTATCATTGGCCCTCTCTGAACATATCAATGTCATTCTTACACCATGGTGCCTAGAAGTAAACTGAATACAATACACTGTGTCTGAAGAGAGAAGAGTAGAGAGAGACCACCAGCTCCCTATTCCTAGCAGCCATGTATGCCCTTCCTAGGGCAGCCTGAGATGCAATTAGCTTTTGGAGGGCTTTCTTGGTTTTATAATCTATTACCTAGTAGCAACCTCAAGTGGGAGAGAAGCTAGTATCCTTTGGAAGACTGAGAGGAGCTGCTGCCTCCCTGTTCCCACAGCTTTACTGCCCTGCCTCCCTGGTTATGCTAACAAGAGCCAAGTTAGCAAAAGACATCCTAGGTTTGTGTACCGGAAAAGAAAATCATTTTTCAAAGTTTAATGGTGTAATGTTAATGGGACATTAACGAGCACCCAAATGCCCTGACTCATACACACAATTGTATATTTAGGGTTATGTTAATACCAGAATAAGAATGAGATTCTCAGCTCAGCTGAATTTAGGTTTTATAATTCTGCCTCTTCATTCAGAGACTTAAGCCAGAGTTTCTCATTCCATGATAACAGCTCATGTGTGCAGGAGATTAATGACCCTGGAGAGGGTATGTAGCCAACAAGAGCCAATGATATTCTTTTGTCATAAATAAAAGTCGCTTTCTCCCACCAACGCAGAAAAGAAATCATTTAAATGATTCTGTAACATTTCTAGAAAATAGCTGCTTACCAAGAGCTCTGAAAAGGTTAACCAATGAAAAGCCGGAATCCCAGGAGGAATGTTTGTTGGACTGAGTTGAACTGAATGGAACGGAAAGGAATGAGGAGCTGTGTGTATGCCGCTCCTTCCCCAGCTTTTGCTGGACAATAGAATGTAATCCTAATGAAATTCATTCGCCGACGTTTTCCGATTATTCCCTAAAGCAGATTATTTGGCATCATTTCGAAAATAGAAAAACGGAACTTAGCCATTGCAAGTCTGTTAATGCTTTTGATGACATCTTAATTCAGGGGCTTGTGTCCTAGTGTGGGTGAGAAAATGGCCGTTTTCAGGGTACCTCTCCCCTCTTTTCTGCTTAGACAGTCACCACGCTAGTCTAAGCTCTTGTCTGCCCTCGCCCTGATGATTAAAATGGCTTCCTAACTGTCCTTCCTTTCTGCCTCCTTCCTCCTACCCTCCTTCACAATCTGTCAAACGTGTCTTCAGCATATGCTCTTTTGACCCTGTCCCTCCCCTGCTTACAAACCTTTAGTGGTTCTCTACTGTTTACTAAATGAAATCTAAACTCCCTAGCCAGGCAGTCGAGGCTCTCTTGACTCAATTTACCTTGCCAGTCCTATCTCCCATTTCCTTCTTCCATGTACTCTGCACTCCGGACAGACTGGACTAGTGACTGTTCCTTCAACTCACTCTCTAGATTTATCTCATTCATTTTGCTCATGACAGGAATATTCTCCCCCAAATCTATACTTTCAAGCCTAGCCCAGATGCCACCTCTTCTATGAGGCCTTCCCTGATCCCTCTGCCAGGGATTACCTTCCTTCTTTGAAGGACCATAAACCTTCGAGGGTGGCAGCAACCTTTCAGAAGTGTTGTATCGTCATTCACGCATCTCCTCCTTAGTGAAGATAGGGCGTTGTGTGATAGGACCCTAAGGAGAGACAGGAAGCAGCATGGACAAGGCAAGCCAAACCCCCACCACCACCTTGACCACCATCTACCCTTAGAACCTGACAGAGACAGCCCAGAACGAGCCTTGGGAATAGCAAAACATCCAGCCCAGTGCCTTCAGCCCTCCCCTGGGAAAGCAGCCCCCAGGAAGATGTAGCCTGGCCCCTTCTCCTGCAGGGGCTGCAGTCACAGCTACTGAAAGCCCAGAAAAAAGTTATTGTCACCATAGTCCTTGGCTCTGTCGATTGGTTCAACGTCAGTCACTGATGTGATTTTATCGGTGGGAATGACATGAAAGAAAAGGCAGGACCAGCTGCTTTGCTGCTACGCCCCACCCCCAAAGACCAGGGGACCTTTCCATCTGATTTGCAGCTGGAACCTTCCCTCAGGGTCATCTTCCCATTAAAATGGGAATTCCTGAAGAGCCAGACTAGCTGACTTGACAGGAAGTGCTTGATTGATGGTGATAACTCATAGACACATTGGGCAGAGGACCCCTCGCCACTGCCAGCCAGAGGACAAGTACCATTGTCTTCATTTTCACTGGGTTTGAGGCCCTCTATATTAAGGAATCCAAATGGTAGAGAGGGTGGGATATGGGAGAGCAGCTGGTCCACTGCCTTCATGTTGGACAATAACACCTTGTATTTCTCTGTCCCTTTAGGGTTTGCAAAGCATTTTCCATAGGTTATCTCATTTAATCTTCATGACAACTTTGTGGAGCGTTATTATCGCCGTTTGATAGATGGGGAACCAAGGCTGGGGGAGGTTAAGTGACTAGGCCAGTGTCACACAGCTAGTGAATGTCTGAGGCAGGATTCAGACTCAGATCTTCCTGCCCTCCAGGCCCAGCACTCTATCTACTGCATCTACTGCATCACCGAAGGAAGAACAATATAGAATTGCAAAAGTCAGAGCAATCCAGCTCCAAAAACATCTACTAAGCCCCTACTATGTGCTAAGTGCTGTAGGTACAAAGACCAAAATGACATAAGCCATTTAGTGAAAGAAGTAAGGGGATCCTGGAAGGGACCTTAGGGACCCTCTCGTCCAACCTGTTTGTTTTACAAACCAGGCCCCTGAAGCCAGTGATCCCACTGGGGAAACCTACATACCAAGGACATCCTAGACGGAAATGTGACGCAGGAACAGGCAAGCTTTCCTTCGTGAGTGATTTTCATTAGCAAGTACATGGTGCACTGCGAGGAGCAGAAGATTCAAGATTCCCTCACTTTCTGTTTGCTCTTACCACTCCAAATATCATTTGGCTGCACAAAGCACACCAGAGGTTCTCCTCCAACAAGGCACTTGAGTGTGTGTGTTAAGATCATAGAAATGTCTTTGACAGGAGCAATCACACTTATTCAGTTAACCTCCATTCAGTGATCAGCACCAAGCGAAACATATAATGGGGAGATGTGGCCAAAAGCCCTCCCCTCTTTCAGGGAGGATATCCAGGATACCAGAGCTCAAACAGACGATGCATTCCCTGTGGGTGAGGACCTCATCTGATGGCTGCTGTTTTTCAGGAACATTGTATCGGTTGTATTATGTCCCAGAATACTCCAGAGCTACCTCAGTGAGATCTGCCACCACGAAAAACAACTCACAGGAAAAAAACAAAGTGGATGATTCTTGCCTATTGTCCAGACAATAACATACAATTTTTACACACACAGACAGAGCTATCCGTCTATCTATCTATCTATCTATCTGTTTGTCTGTCTGCCTGCCTGCCTGTCTATCTGTCTGCCTGCCTGTCTGCCTATCTGTCTGCTTGCCTGTCTGTCTGTCTGTCTGCGTGACTGATTAAATGGATGGGTGGATCAAAAGACATGGCATATATATATATGTATATATGTGTGTGTGTGTGTGTGTGTGTGTGTATACATACATATATACATACATACATACATATTGCTTTGCAAACCTAAAAGCATTCACTGGACCTGGAGTCAGGAAGACCTGAGTTCAAATCCAGCCTCAGACACTTACTAGATGCATGACCCCCAGGCAAGTCACTTAGCCTCTATCTCCTCAAAGGGAAATGAATAAGCATTTATTTAACACCTACTGTGTGCCAGTTGCTGCGTTAAGTTCTGTTTTTTATTCAAATATTATTTTGATTGATCCTTACAACCACCCTGGGATGAGAGTGAGTTTCCTCACCCGTAAAATGGAAATAGGAGTGGCCCCCACCTCCCAGGATCAAATGAGAGACTATTGTAGAATGCACTTTAAAGAGCTATTTAATGTTAGCCATTACGATTATTATTATTATTTAATGCTAGCTATGGATGGATGAATGAACGCATGAATGAATGAATGAATTGGGCTTTAAAGAGAATATAAGGAAAAGCATGGCTGTCCTACAGTTGGGAACTTCCCCAATATTTTCCTATGAAGAAGACATCAGCCAGTCTGTGGAATGGAGGTCCACGAGCCGCTTTCTTTTTTCTTTTTTTTAATTGTTTTATTATTTAATATTTTTAGTTTTCAACATTGATTTCCACAAGATTTTGAATTACAGATTTTCTCCTCATTTCTACCCTCTCCCCACTACAAGATGGCATGTATTCTGATTGCCCCTTTCCCCAGTCTGCCCTCCCTTCTGTCACCCCACTCCCCCCACCAATCCCCTTTTCCCTTACTTTCTTGTAGGGCAAGATAGATTTCTACACCCCATTGCCTGTGTATCTTATTTCCCAGTTGCATGCAAAAAACAACTTTTCTTGAGCATTTGTTTTTAGAACTTTGGGTTCCAAATTTTCCCCCTTCTTCCCTCCCCACCCACCCTCCTTGAGAAGGCAAGCAATTCAACATAGGCCATACATGTATCACTATGCAAAACACTTCTATAGCAGTCATATTGTAAGAGACTAACTATATTTCCCTCCAACCTATACTGTCCCTCTTTACTCAATTTCCCTCTTGACCTTGTCCCTTTTCGAAAGTGTTTGCTTTTGATTACCTCCTCCCCTGATCTGCCCTCCCTTCTATCATTCCCCCTCTCTCATCCCCTTCCCCCTACTTTGCTGTGGGGTAAGATACCCAAATGGGAGCCTTATACAACTAGATAATCCAATAATTCTAAAGATTTCTTTTTGTTTGGCGTATTTTTTCATTTAAATTTGATTATAAAATTCTATTAAAGTTGTAGACAGGGATGTTAAATTTAAGTGATCTTCAACATCACCCTAGGGAACAAGTGATCTGGTATACAAAGTTTTATGCAGAATGATTTTTATCTAAACATCTAGCCCCTTAGAAAACAAATAAATTTCTCTTGTTACAAGCAACTCTTAGAGTCTTGCAAATCTGAAACCTTAGCTGTGCCCTTCTAAAGCAATATATGCTCATGCTAACACCCTAGAGCTTTTAAATAAGAATTACGGTTGGCATGAAACTGGACTGTTAGTATAGAGCTTTGTATTTAAAAGCAGTACATATGGGTATGCTGTTGTCACAGTGCTCCTGCAACAATTCAACTTAGAGACTGAAGTGAGCTGTCTATCCAGATTTAAGTAAGCAGTGATTTAATTGACTAATTATGTGGCAGGTGGAGCACTTAAGCCTAGTTGTAGGTTAATGAATTTAAATTGACATACAGGGTTGGGAAAGCATATAGTTAATCAGTGCAATATATAGTTTAATTTCCACAATAGCTATGACTAGTTCAAATTTCCCTTTGACATCATGTTGTGGGAAAAAAAATCTTCCCTTTAAAGATAAACCAAAGAGCCACAGTATGTCTCATATGTCCTATGCTTCATTTTGTAAAGCCTTTTGCAGGTGCACTCTTCAGTTACTCCTAAACACCTGATTCATTGAAGAATTTCTAATTCAGCAATGCAAACTTAAGTTGGCTGAAGTAACCTAACAAATTACCATTGTGTTCTGGTACTAAGAAAGTAACCTTTCAATAAAACTGTTGAAATGCAAAAAAAAAAAAAAAGATACCCAATTGAGTGTGTATGTTATTCCCTCCTTAAGTCAAGTCTGATGAGAGCAAGATTCACTCATTCCCTTTCACCTGCCCCTTCTTCCCTTCCAATGGAACTGCTTTTTCTTGCCACTTTTATGTGAGATAATTTACCCCATTCTATCTGTCCCTTTCTCCTTCTCCCAATATATTCCTCTCTCACCCCTTAATTGCATTTATTTATTTATTTATTTATTTATTTATTTATTTATTTTTAGGTATCATCTCTTCATATTCAAGTCACCCTGTGCCCTTTGTCTGTCTATCTCTCTATCTATCTATGTGTGTGTGTGTGTGTGTGTGTGTGTGTGTGTGTGTGTGTGTATTGCCTTCACCTACCCTAATACTGAGAAAGGTTTCTTGAGTTACAAACATCATCCATATAGGAATGTAAACAAAACAGTTCAACTTTAGTAAGTCCCTTATGATTTCTCTTCCCTGTTTACCTTTTCATGCTTCTCTTGATTCTTCTATTTAAAAGTCAAATTTTCTATTCAGTTCTGGTCTTTTCATGGAGAAAGCTTGAAAGTCCTCTATTTTATTGAAAATCCATATTTTGCCCTGGAGTATTATACTCAGTTTTGCTGGGTAGGTGATTCTTGGTTTTAATCCTAGCTCTTTGACCTCTGGAACATCATATTCCAAGCCCTTCACTCCCATAATGCTAGATCTTGTATTATCCTGATTGTGTTTCCACAATACTCAAATTGTTTCTTTCCAGCTGCTTGCAATATTTTCTCCTTGACCTGGTGTGTTGGTAAGCAAAATGGGCTCTTAGCACTCAGTTCAACCAAGTGCCCTTGAAGAGTTTGGCTTTTGTTTCCTTTGATTAATTCAGTGTATTTCATTGAGTCTTACTAAGTGCTAAGCCCCAGGCTCTAACCCCTATTAGGTGCTAAACCTATGTGGGTGTGAACCTCCCAGGGTCCTAAGAGGAGGTGTTAACTCAAGAGCCAATCATAGGAGCCTAAGTTCTGGCCATTCGGATGATGTTTAATGATGTCTGAAATGCTATAAGAAGAGAAGACAGAGCCATTTGCGCAGGGCTCTCACTCGTGGTGGCTCGCTGATGCAACGAGACTGATGAGACTCGGGGCAGCTGTAAACAAGAGCCCTCCAGCTAGTAACCCAGATGTTGGGACTTTGTTAAACTCTGGTAACTATGTATTGGGATTTGAATCAGACAAGGTCTGTCTGTCGATGTTTGTACTTTGTATTTTGCTCTGAAGTTCAGGGTGCTGGCTTTCCCCCCGAACTAAGTGAATGGTGTTTGTATGCTGGATTAAAATAAGCTTGTTAACCCCTTAACAGGTTGCTTTCCTTAGTAAAGCAGATCAAAAGAACCTGGGCTTTTGCAGCATGCTGGCAGCATTCTTGTTGTTGAGCTTGTGTTGATCTTTCATCCCCACAACAGCTGCTAGCCAGATTGCTGAAACACCTGGGAACTCTGGAATTTGGCTACAATACTCCTAGGAATATTCTTTTGGGGATCTTTTTCAAGAGATGATCGGTGGATTCTTTCAATTTCTATTTTACCATCTGGTTCTAGAATATCAGGGCAGTTCTCCTTGATAATTTCTTGAAAGATGAGATCTAGGCTCTTTTTTTGACCATGGCTTTCAGGTAGTCCAGTAATTTTTAAATTACCTCTCCTGCATCTATTTTCCAGGTCAGTGGTTTTTCCAATGAGATATTTCACATTGTCTTCCATTTTTTTCATTCTTTTGGTTCTGTTTTATAATTTCTTGATTTCTCATAAAGTCACTAGCTTCCACTTGCTCCATTCTAATTTTTAAGGTAGTATTTTCTTCAGTGGTCTTTTGGACCTCTTTTTCCATTTGGATAACTCTACCTTTTAATGCATTCTTCTCCTCATTGGCTTTTTGGAGCTCTTTTGCCATTTGGATTTGTCTATTTTTTTAAGGTGTTATTTTCTTCAGGATTTTTTGGGCTCTCCTTTAGCAAGTCGTTGACTTGTTTTTCTTGATTTTTCTTGCATCACTCTCATTTCTCTTCCCAATTTTTCCTCTACTTCTCTTACTTGCTTTTCCAACTCCTTTTTGAGCTCTTCCATGGCCTGAGACCAATTCGTATTTTTCTTGGATGCTTTTGATGTGGGCTCGTTGACTTTGTTGACGTCTTCTGGCTGTATGTTTTGATCTTCTTTGTCACCAAAAAGGATTCTATAGTCTGAGTCTGAGTCGTTTTACGATGCTTGCTCATATTCCCAGCCAACTACTTGACCCTTGAACTTTTTGTCAGGGTATGACTGCCTTTAGAGTAGAGAGTACTTTGGCCCAAGCTTCAGGGGTCTTGCACTGCTGTTTTCAGAGCTACTTCTACACGGCAAGCTCTGCCACACCAGCACTCCTCCTCCCCCAAGAACCCCCAACCAGGATTGCGACCCAGATCCAGTCAGGGCAAAGCAAGAGAACTCTGCCTCTGTGCCAGCAAAGCACTCCCTGCACTCCTGCTCTGATCTTCCCCTTGATTCCTCCCACCAGGTGGGCCTGGGGCCGGAAGCAGCCGCAGCTGGAGCTCTGGAAGCAGCCACTGGAGCTTCCTGCTGCTGCTACTACTGCTGCACCACCTCTGTCACCCTGGGTATGGGTCTGGAACATGCACTTCTCTCACCCAGATCCAGCAGTTTTCCCACTGACCTGCTAAGTTGTCTTTTGTGTTTATGGGTTGAGAAGTCTGGTAGCTACTACAGCTCTGTGATTCATGGCCCTAAGGCCTGTTCTGCCCAAACTATTCCCAGCCTGGTTGCTCCTAGCACAGTACATGCTGGGCTGAGCTCCACTCCTAGTACAATGCGATAGACCTTTCCCAGTGACCATCTAGGCAGTCCTGGGCTGGAGACCTGCTTCCCTCTGTTATTTTGTGGGTTCTGTAGCTCTTGAATTTGTTCAGAGCCATTTTTTACAGGTGTTTGGAAGGATTAAGCCTGAGAGCTGAAACCACAAGGCGGAGCATCGCGCTGATGACCTTACAGAGCCATGTGCTCCTTGGGCAACCATATTTTTTGCCACGCTGCACACGTCCACTAATAGCTGGGAAAGTCATCAGCGATATGAGTGATTTGGGGATGACAAGCTTTAGTGGGGGGCAAGTTTGCAAATGCAGAATTCACAGATGAGAATCAGCTGTATATACATGTATGTTCCCAAAGTCTTAGTGCATTTTAAAGTTATTAAAGTTTTTAAATTCACTAAGACTTTTTGGACTCCTTGGATATGCACAAAATGCAGTAGGGTCATAAAACAATTCTCTTTATTCTTCTGTAATTTTGTTTTCTTCTGTGCATTTTAAAAAAATGTCTTACTGATGCTCTTCTCCCCACCATATCTGCCCACTAACCCACCATCCCAGATCTTCCTCCCCAATAATAAAAAGATGTGCTCCCACAAAGCCAGTCCTCATGGGGCCAGGTCTGAGAATGCCAGCTCATTCATCCTCCTTCTCTCTAGTCCTCTCTGCCAAGAGGTGGAAGCTGGCTTGGACGGTCATTAGTCTTTCAAAGGCACTGCTGTTTCTTGTTGGATCAGTGTTCTGAAGTGATTTTTCTTCATGTTATAAATTTCATTTCATATTCACTTCACTCTGCATCAGCTCCGACAGTACTTTGTGTGAACAAAAAAGGGAAGAGAACATCATGTAATCGATTGAGGGATAGGGAAGGGAAGGAGGTCAAAGGTAATGGAGCCAAGAACATGGTGGGAACCCATTTTGATTGGTTTGTTCTTGGTTAGTTGATCTGTTTCCACTTTGCTAAAATGCATGGTATGATGTCCTGGATTCTATTGTGATGTTATTTCTTATTTGCATGTTTATTTTGTCGATGGTTATTAACCTTAAAATAATCCTAAATATATATGATTTATTTTAAATGACTAAAAAGAGACTCAAAAGAATAAAAGAAAATGTTTCATCAATGGCTAAAAATGTAAGTACAAATTTAGCTGAACATGCTTGAAAAGTTTTCCTAAAGCCCAGACACTCCCTTGATTACTCTTTCTGCCTGATCCACAGCGCAGTAAGAGAGGAGAAGGAAGCAAACAAGGGGCATAGTGAGTTGTACATTGCCTCGCACAAGATTCCTGGTGTCCAGGAAGATTTTTCCAACTAAATTCCCCTACTCCATCTGGGGGGCTTTCTGTCCCAGCCTGTCCTTCCCTCTGCCTATTTTGGGATTCAGGTTCAAATCTCAGCCACTTGCTTTAGCAGATGACCATTCTTCCTCCTCCTCCTCCTTCTCCCCCTCTTCCTCCTCCCTCCCTCCTCTTCCTCCTCCTCCTCCTCCCCCTCCCAACACTCCACAATCGTAGGATGGAGAATTTGAAGGATGCTTATGAATCAGCTAGCCCAATCCTCTCATTTTATAAATGGGACAACTGAAGCCCAGAAAGGGTAGTAAGTCACAGAGCTGGGGTTCAAACCCAAGTCTTCTGACATTTCAGTTCACTAACCCAGACCATCATGGCTCTGGATGTCAAAGAAGACAAACTAGTAAGTAAAGGGAAGAAAGAGGTCAGGAAAGGGGAGAGGGAGTGTTGATTGGAGTTAAGGGGGAGGAATTCAAATCTACAAACAAGTTAAAGCACCGAGTGTGCGTTCTGGTTCTGGACACTGAGGACACAAAGACATGAAGGGAGTGGGGGTGGGAACCAAGATAGTCTTTGCCCTCAAGAAGCTTAGAGCTTCAGTCAGAGGATAAGACAGGTAGACAAATAATGATGATACAAGTTAGAAAATGATGATCTGTCTACATAGGAAAAAGTAGGGAAGCAGGAGGATTCTTCCAACTGTAGTGATGAGGGATAGGAACTGGGCACGTCTGTGGCTGCTGTCCTCGTCCAGGGTCCATCACTTTCCCAACCTGCTACAAGTTTTGTTGAAATGATTCAGGGAGCTGGCTCAGTCCCTCTCCTTCTGTTGGCTTCCTTCTTCCCTGGTTCTGCCAAGGCACAGAAAGAAGGAGCAGGAATTCAGGCTCACAGCTGGCCTTCTCTCACAGCAGATGCAAACCCCATTTCCTTCCATTTTTCTTATTCTGTTTGGCATCTTCTGGGCCTTTCTGGTCCAGCTCCCCAAAGAAGCTGCCTCTGCACTCTGCCCAGCACCGCTGTCTGGGAATGAAGGCAGCCTAGAGCTGCCAGTCACTGGATGACCATATCAGCACCATATTTTCTAGGTCAGGAAAAGGAGCACTCTCAGAACTGTCCTCATCTGGTTCTGCCCCCGGCAGCTTGCAGAGATTTGCAGATCGTCCGGACAGGAGGACGAAGCACGAGGCAGCCTGGCTTGGGGGAATCTGACTCATCCTGGAGCACCTGGAGCACCTCCTCCTCCCACATAGGGCCCCAGAAAAGTGATGTCAAGTTCAAGGTACTTTGTTGGTCTGCATTAACTCAAAACGTGACTCCTGAGCCCCCACCAATGGCTGCAGCCAGAGCAGCACAAATTCAGAACAAATGACATTTAATCAAACAGTGTAGAAAATTAGGGGACAAGAAGGTTCCCCCTCCTCCATGCACACATGGGGAACACTCTCCCAAGTTATGCCATCATTAGTGGAGAAGGGCACACAGTCAGAATTCAGGTGACTAGGAAACGTATGAAGAGGATATATACCTGGATGTGTGTGTGTGTGTGTGTGTGTGTGCAGGCTGTTGGCCATTCCCACCACTAACACTGCAGAGCTGCTCATCTCTATCAACAGGAAGGCTCCCTGTCCCTTTCAGTTGGCTATGCTGGACCTTGAATTTCCACCATGGGGTCTCTATTGGGCTTCTCTGCTGCATCTGGGTCCCTGCTCTCTGCTACCATCTGCTGGGCTTCACCTCTCCAGGACCAGCTGCTTTTCTGTGTTTACCTCCAACCACCACTCCCCCATACAGCGCCCAGGAAGCCTTCCCACACTACAGCAGGCTAACACTGTCAGGGCATGGAAGAGACTATAAACCACTACGCTCGAGCGGCGGCAGAGTATTCCAGACCAAGATAGTTTATATCCTTCTGACCACGTTCGTCTCAGACTGGGTCAAGAACCTTGGTCCCAAACAATTGTCTGACTTAGTTGTAGAAATGTCCATGAAGCAGCTGTTGTAATATGGTCTCAAGTCTCTTCTATCTCTAAATATGGGAATGTGCAAAGTAAAGATCCAACCTTGCCCATGCAGGAAGGAGGAAAGCCCTGATTACCCAGAGTGCACCATTCTGAGGGATTCCAGTCCTGGAAGAGAGAGACTCCAAGGGAATAAGAGGTGTTCTGTAGCCTTGGGGCTATGCTGGGGAACGGGCCATTCCACATACTCTGCTCTGACGTTCAGGAACTCCTCTTCTGTAGAGAATTGGGGCTGAGGGAGTATCCTATCCTGGAGGGACTACTGGGTGAGGAGACAGGAAATCTGCCTTTTACTGTGACCTACAGCAAGTCCTTTCTCTCTAGGCCTCGGTGTCCTCATCTGTAAAGCTAAGGGCTAGGGCGAGATGACCTCAAAGGGCTCTCCTAACCCTAAATCCCATGTATCTATGCAGTGGTTGCAGGATGCTATTCTGTATTGCAAAGTGCTCTTCAAGAGGCCAGACACTACTCTGGAAGTACATATGACCCAGTGGGAGGAGCAAGCCAGGCAGTGCCCTGCGATGTCCCGGCATGGATGCTGCTGACTGCCAGGCTGTGCTGGAGGCCAAAGGTGGCCCCAGGCCTGGCCTGGAATGCTGTATACATGCAGCAATACCTCAAAGCTTCCATGACTTTCTCTGCATGGGGCTCCTTCCTCCCCTCGGGAATAGTCCCCCTACACCTGAGTCAGTGGGTGTCCATATGTGTTGTCTCACCCATTAGAATGAGGGGTCCAAGAGAACAGTGACTGCCTTATTTTCCAATTTGCATTCCCAATGCTTTGCACATAGTAAGCACTTAATAATTGTTTCGTTCATTCATATTTAGTCTCACGCTCAAGAGCAGTAAGTAGAAGACACGGACACAGATGACCCCTGGGCCTGCCCTCAAGGTCTGTCCAGCTTGGCAGAGCGATCCAGACCTTCTACTCTACTGGCACGGCTCTCAAGAACCCAAGGTCACATCTTCTCCTCCACGAAGCATCCATTGGAGAAGAGCATCATAGGGCCCAGGAAAGGGCTCGGTGTCATCAGACAATGATTCCTAGATGGTGTGAGGCTCAAAGAGAAAGAGGCTTAAGTGGGGAAGGGGAGGTCATAAAGGTAAATCCCTGTCTGCGAAACAGCCGGTGGAAAGTAGCATAGCAAGTGGAGGTGGGAGCAGAAGAGGAGGATGGGAAAGAGAGAAAAGATCAAGGCAAATGTGGCTAAAAAGGAGATCAAAGACCGGCTTTAGCAGGAGACCAAGCAACTAACAAAGATCGAAGTGTGTACCATGGGCAAAGCCCTGAATTAGGTGGCAGAACACAAAAGCAAATCAAAAATGGTCCTTACCCTTGAGGTGCTTGCATCCTACTAGGGGAAGGACAGCATCTGCCCAGACAAGAAATACAAAACAATTTGAGGAGTGAGAGACCATTAAGAACTGGCATGGGAGAAATTTGGATGTGACCTGGAGTCATACTGAGGAATTCTATAACTTGGGGGGAAAAAGGTTGGGAGTGAAGTGGCCATGGAGACTAGAGTCATGCTGGACAGGAGAGAGTCTCTGCCCTAGAGAGGGTGGACCCAGCTACAGTCCAGGGCTATAAATCCATTCTCCCAATGACAAGCAAAGCCAGCATCTACATAGCACTGTAAAGTAAGGTCCTCCAAATTGCAAGACCTTCTGAGGAATGTAGGGTGGGGTAGGATGTAAAGTAATGGCCAAAATTATTGGGTGTGATCACCTGCCTGTTTTCAATGAAAACAAAGTTAAAATCCAAGTCAACAAAAGCAAGGCTAACGAGGCAAAATTACTCCAACTGCCAGTAAATTCAGTGACTGATCATTTACTAACAGGAGAGAGAGACAGAGAGACAGAGACAGAGAGACAGAGAGAGAGAGACAGAGACAGAGACACACACACACACAGAGAGAGAGAGACAGAGAGACAGAGACACAGAGACACAGAGAGACAGAAACACAGAGAGAGACACACACAGATAGAGAATGAGAGACAGGGGGGAGAGAGAGACAGAGAGAGAATAAGAGACAGAATGAGAGAGAAACAGAGGGAGAAAGAGAGACACCAAGAGAGAGGAAATGAGAGAGAGACAGAGAGAAAGAGGGAGACAGACAGATAGACAGAGAGAACATTTATTAAGCACAGTGATACAAATACAAGCAAAGAAGATAGCCCCTGCCCTGCCCTCAAGGAACTTAATTCCAAAAGGTAGACAACATAAAAAGGGGAGCTGGAAAAGGGGATGGGAGGAATGTGTGGAGACGGAAGGAAATGGCATAGAGGACCGGATTCTGGGGAGGACAAAATGCGCATTCACCCATCAGAGCCTGGCATCCCCGAGTCCAAGGTTCTGATGCTGGAGAAACGGGGGTGGTGGTCAGAGTAGAGGCAGCATGGCATGGAGGCAGTCATCCTCCATTTCTCTGTTGTATGCCTCACCTGGCATTTATTATCAAAGTCATTAAACAGGATTATTTCTGTTCCATCCCCCAAGGAATCCGGATTGATCTGGATGTATGGAAGGGAGACAGCTCTCTGTAAAAATGCCTATAAAGCTGTGTTTGCTTCTTCTGAACCAAATGATCTTTGCTAATCAATAAACAATAAGCACCACAGGTGGGAGTTTCGATGATCTACATTTTCTGTTTAACTGTGAGCTAGTTGAATATTCCTTTCGAGAGCCTGTTCATTCTCTTCTATTGTCCTGCTTGAGGATGCCCTGAATTCACTGGTCAATCAATTAATCAGCCAGTATTTGCTGAATGCCTCCTCTGCTCCGGGCACTGTGCATGCATATGCTGGGCACACAAGTAAGAAGAATGAACTGATTCTGTAAAGCCTTTGTACATAGATGGGCACACAGGCAGGTAGGGCAGGAGCTGCTGAGGTTTTCTTGGGAGGATTAGACTTTTGCCCTGCCTTTGGTGTCTTCTCCTCCTTCAGCATTGCTGCAGCTCCAGCATAGATCACCTCCATGTATCCTGGGTCCACTCCTGCTCCTTCTCTTGTTTTTGTTTTGGAGTGCAGGACAACAGATTGGGAGATGATGTTAGGGGGCTTTGAGACACAGAGGAGAGAAGAGAAAGCTTCTAGTGAAGGCTAGCTGAAGAAGAGGGTACAATGTTGTACCTACAGGAAACCAAGCACCTCCCTCCTTTAAGAGCAAAACCGTGCTGCGATCAAGGCCCTGCCGCATCAGCTCTCTGGGAAAATCTACATGGCCATCACCTCCTCTGTGGCCCACCTCCCACACCATTCCTTCACCCCCAAAGCGAAGGTGAGAGCCTTGCAGAACAGAAGTGCCGAAGGGCTCAGGGAAGGCCCTGGCATGTTGGTGTTTCTGGCCACTCCCAGAGTTAGGCAGTGGAGTCTTGTTGCCCTCTAGTGATTAAAAAAGACAATGGACATAGAAAAGCTGGATTGGGCTGGGAGGACCCCCATGAACCCCATGAACATGCTCAGAGTAGCTCGGCTTCCTGGAAGTTAGAAAACGCCATGCAGAAGCCATGGAATCCGACCTCAACATTTCATTGAGGAGTAAACAGGTCCAGAGAAGTTAGGGGACTTAGCCAAGGTCACTCAGGCAGTAGGATCCTGGGTCTAGAGCTAGAAGGTCACCTAGCCCAACAGTCTCACTTTACAGAACAGGATGTGCAGGTGACAGACAGGAAGAAGAGCCTCTGTTGGAGCCCAGGTTTTCTAACTTTGAGCCCTACGCATCTCAGCCAGCCATTCACCTTGACTCTTCAGACGTCTGTGGAGCAGGTAGGTAAGGGGAAGACCCAGGGCTCAGCACTAGAGACACATGCATGGTAAACCAGACAGCCTGGTCCTCAGACAGCTTCCAGGGGAATCAGAGGCTGGGGCCAAGGACAGGACGGGACTGAGCTGGCATCATTATCAATGAGGACCATCAACCTTACTGCATCCTCTGTCCAAAAACAGCAGGGCCAGAATGAACTAGATAAAAATCGGAAGAGGGAAGGCAACGAGCATTTATTAAGTGCCTACTGTGTACGAGGCCCTGTGTTAAGCGCTTTATCCATATTTTCTCATTTGATGCTGATAACAACCCTGGAGGTAAGTACTGTTATCATCCTCACTTTACATTTGAGAAAACAGGGGTGACAGAGGTTAAGTGACTTGCCCGAACAGCTAGTAAGTGTCTGAAGCAAGGCTTTTCCTGCTCCAGGCTCAGCGCTCTCTCCACGCACCACCTGGCTGCCTCTAATGATAGAGAGGAAAATGTAAAGGTCGTATACTAAGCTCCAAAACGTCGATTGCACACATACAGGATCAGGAGAAAAACACCCAGATCCCTTTCCTCAAACTTCACTGGGAGCCAGTCATGTGACTCAGCAGCCTCCAGCAGCTAGAATGCAATCTCAAGCAATATGGCGCGCCTTTTTTGCCTCCTCGCCCTTCTCAACCAGTCTGCAGTAATGACTCAAGAGAAAGGGGAAATTGGGCTCCAGCCTACCTGGGACACATCCCAGCTGTGGGACTTAACACAGTGCCTGGCACACAGTAGGTGCATAATAAGTGTTTAATGAATTGAATTCAGTTCCCCTCAGTGCTCTAGGCAACTTTCTAAGATTCTACATATTGACCTGCATTAGCTGGAGTTTCCTCATCTGAAAGATCCCCAAACCAATGAAATCCCCACCCACAACTAATGTCTATAGGACCAATAAAGGGAAGGCACGCCCTTGATCATCCTCGTCAGCACCCACAAGGGTTCCACCTCCACAATCCAGAACTCTCAAGTTCCATTACTTGACTGTAACCACTCATCCTTCCAGCCCTCCCTGTGCTTCACCTCCACCTAAAGTTATTCTCTGTCCTGACTGCACCCAGTGGTCCCTCCAGGGCTTCCCTTCTCATCAAAATCTCGATCCTTTAGTTATCCAGGTCAACTTTACCTCTGCCATGGAGTCCCTCATGCCTTTGTTCCCTATTACTGCTCATCCCTTTAATTAATCCCCACCCCTGGATTCCTTCCAAATCTACCTACTCCACTCCAGGTCACATGCAGCTGAATGAAGTGGGAGGAAGTTATTTAACTATGATGACCATAGTCATCCATCCGCATCTGGGCCCTCACCACTGTACAGCAATCTTTTTATTCATCCTTGATCAACTCTCTTACTCGGGGTGCCAAAGGGCAATTCTAAACCTTCTCTTCTCTTTTTTATTTTATTAAATAACTTTATTATTTATTTATATTTGACACTCATTTTTCAGAAAATCTTGAGCTCTGGATTCTCTCCTCCCACCCTTCCCTCACCCAAGGCAAGCAAGAAGGCAAGCAATATGATATCGCTTAGACATGTGAAATCACGCAAAATGTATTTCCCCATTAGCCACATGGCAAAAAATAAAAATAAAAAAGTAGAAAAAATATATACTTCGTTCTGCACTCAGAGTTCATCAGTTCTGTCTCTGGAGGCAGATAGTATTTTTCATCCTGAGTCCTTCAGAGTTTTCTTGGATCATTATGTTGAGCAGAGTCTCTAGGTCTTTCATAGTTAGGACATTGCAGTTATTGTGTACAGTGTCCTCCTGGTTCTGCTTACTTCACTTTACATCGGTTCATATAAGTCTTCCCAGGTTTTCCTGAAACTATCTTGCTCATCATTTTTTATAGTACAATGTCTTCCATCACATTCGTATA